>NC_051178.1:111927891-111959492 GCF_013339695.2 Rhipicephalus sanguineus | reverse complement strand
GTGGCGTTTATAAATGCAGGGTCACAAATCAAATCTAGTTACTGAACAGCATTTCTCAGTGGCACTGGGGCTTGGTGTGACAAGTCAAGAATAATGCTCGGTTAATTTATTGCTCATTTTCTAACAAATAGTTTAAGCTTGATCAGCCTTCTTTAAGCACTTTAATTCACTCTACAAATTGTAATAAGGGAGCTTCAAAAAATTTTAGAGTTAAGGGCTCATCAAAATGTGTCGGTATCGATGGAAGCCGCGTTATGGGGCTCAATGCAAGAACGCCCATCGACAACTTCGTGGGACGGTAATGAATCCTAGGTAGTATGAAATTCCCTCTTGGTTGGTAACAACTTTATTGATAGCCCTGCAGAGCTTTCACCGACCAGGCCTTAGGTCTCCCACTTGGGGACGTCAAGGCCTTGCCTCACCGCCGCCTCGTGGGCCAGCTGGACAGACCAAAGTTGGTTGCCGAGGCTGGGTCTGCGCAAGGCAGCAGCCCACCGCAACGGAAGGGTTCCGGAATTCCCTGTTGTGAAAAATCTTTGCTAAAATTCGCCAATTGCAATGTCTGCCATAAAGCAGCTGATTGAAAATGCTTTTAAACGTTTGGTAATTTAATATCTTTTGTATTTCCACTTCTGTCGTAAGTACTGCACGCCCCTTATAGCAGTTCAGCTCATGGATACAGTCGTGGGATCTGCAATGGCAATCCTGTGAGCTCCGCGTATTCTGACAACAAAAATGCAAGCTTGTAAAGCGTGGTATTTTATCAAAGAATGCACGAGTGAAAAACTGCGCGTTCGCTATTGCCGTCATCTGCTGGCAACCTGAGTAACGAGTCTTGATCGATCTCTCGTGACACAATCGATCATCTCTCGTCACGTGGACTTACAAGAGGCGGTACCTGCAGAGCAGCTCTTGCTATTTCCTGGTTGTCTGGATCTCCAACAGGCGGCACCACTTGCTGGAGCCCTATCAAGCTGGGGGTTACCCCTCATAAAGGAGCGCACTGCACTTAGTCCTTGTGTTGTACGTTAATAATTCAGACGTTCATATTTGTTCTTGCCCTTGAACACTATTTTACACGTTATATTGTATGAACTGGCTCTGACGGAGAACCTTTTTTTACATTATAGAATGCGTACTATGGGTGAATGAAGAAGTCAAGGACCACATTCCACAAAATTGCAAAGATTACTACGAAGACAACTGCGAAGGCGCAAAGTTGGCATATGACAAGGAGTCATGTAGTGCTGTCGACGTTTCAAGGCGTAGTGGTTCAAATTAATGCAGCTCCAAAGACCCAACCAATAGTGAAATGTGCTCTTACTGCTTTCCTTGCAGCAAATATAAAGGAGACATCGCTTTCTGAATAAAAATAAAACTGGGACAATATTGAAAAATAATGGATCAATCGATTCTCTGTTCCTTTCTTTCGACGACTACGATGGTGTATTTCTTTTATGTCAAGCAAATTTAAATATTTCGCAGAAGTGTCAATAACACCAATTTTTTTTTCTCAGAGTTGTTGCCGGCTAAAATAGGCGGCGAAATATAAATTGTATATTGAGGCCATATCAGGCAACTCGCGCCAATCTTCAAATGTTTAACGTCCTCTTTACGAAAATGCCACCAACTTAGTCTTGCTCAGTGCCTTCTTTACCAATTCAGATTATTTTACAGTGTAGGCGTTATGAGCTCACACCAACAGCCGATTTTGGTCCACCGCCACCGCCGGTTTCCGTCGCAGTTATGACCAACAGTAAGAAAAAACTTCTAGCGAGTTCCACGCCGTGAAAGCCCTCGGACAGCGAAGCTTTCAGCCCTTTCGTCAGGCATTAGATTTTGCTGGTAATTTTTGCAAAGTTTTCGCTAAGCATTTATTTGTACTTCAGTTTTAGTCATCCCTAGCAAAAATACGTTCATTCACGGCCGCGTTTGAACGTTACTGTAGCCTTCCAGTGCGGCCGTGCCCATTCCACCAGCCCACTCGCCCCAAACGCACATTATGTCACAACTGCACATGAACGCAAGTTGCGACATCAGCACCATCATCATTTAGCATCATCATCATTTCATTCTGTTTATTTCTTTATTCACCCTCGCTTCTGGTCGCGGGAACTGCGTGACGACTACTACTACTGCTACTACTATTACTATAACTATTACTACTATTACTACTACTACTACTACGAAGACGATGGCATGGGGTAGACTAAGAAGAAGAGAAGAAATAATAGAGAAAGAAAGACAGGGAGGTTAACCAGTATAGGACAACCGGTTTGCTACCCTGCACATGGGGACAGGTTGGGGGAGATTAAAGATGGATTTGAAATTCGATGTCTTCTTCATACTTCACACCACGTGACGTTTCAGCGGCTGCCAAGTCACTGCGGCGTCATAGGGAATGAACACGCCGATAACGCCGCTCGGGCAGCTCATAAAAGCACACAGGAAGATACCATCCCACTTTCACGGTCTGACGCTGCCAGCAGTCTTCGAGGGCTTGCACATGAGATAACGCTCGCTCTATGGTGCCTACCAAGCAGCCGAACCAACTGAACCAATCGTCAATGCCACCTGTCCTCTTTAATGCATCTCTGTATGCCAACTGGACTCCGCCGAAGAGAGGCCACACTGCTTTATCGCTTATGGCTAGGCGTGGCATTTACGAAGTCCTACTCCTTTCGGAGTGGAATGGCCTACAACGCTCTTTGCGATGCCTGTCGTTGCGAGGAGACGCTACATCACGTCCTGTGCGACTGTCCGGCATATAATGTTCAGAGACAGTCACTGGCGTCCGTTCTAGCGCGCCTTGACACTGCACAAATGTCTGTTGAAACAGTTCTTGCATGCCGTCAACAGAAGACATCACAGCTGAAGGCGACGAATGCACTGCTGAGGTTTTTAAGAGAGACGAACTTGGACAAGCGGCTGTGACAGAAATGTCGCGTACCACGCAAGAGTGACCGACTTATTCTGTGTGTGCAGTGTCATGCGCTATCTTTCTATCTGCCTCTCTCTCTAGACTATGACATTTCACTGAAAAGAAGGTGTACAGCTGCATTCGAACCCACACATTCTGCATGGCAGTAAAGTATTCAAGCGGCTGTGACAGAAATGTCGCGTACCACGCAAGAGTGACCGGCTTATTCTGTGTGTGCAGTGTCATGCGCTATCTTTCTATCTGCCTCTCTCTCTAGACTAAGACATTTCACTGAAAAGCAGGTGTACAGCTGCATTCGAACCCACACATTCTGCATGGCAGTAAAGTATTCAAGCGGCTGTGACAGAAATGTCGCGTACCACGCAAGAGTGACCGGCTTATTCTGTGTGTGCAGTGTCATGCGCTATCTTTCTATCTGCCTCTCTCTCTAGACTAAGACATTTCACTGAAAAGCAGGTGTACAGCTGCATTCGAACCCACACATAATGCATGGCAGTAAAGTATTCAACAGCAGATCCATTCACGAGCTTGAAACTTCTAGGAAAAAGACCCTATACATTCTACGCGCACGGAGCAAGCGCAAGCCATGGAGCGCAAGCACACAAGCCTTGCTCCTACGGCATTCGGCCATGTGACCGCTGACGTGTCCGAATGCGTTGGAGCAATTGTGCGCTGAACGAGAGGAGGGAAGCGGAGGAAGGAGAGGAGGGCGCGCTGTCGCGAGATCAGAGTGAGAAGCGAGCGCAAGCCACGCATATGACGCGCGCGTGGCTTGCGAAGCGGAGGTCACGCAGCTGCAGCGGGTACGAGTAAGCGCCACCAGGAAAGCAGGGGCAGCAGCAACACTACAGGCAGACGCAACGACTGATGTCACCCTTTCTCTTACCTTCTTACGACCAAATGAGACGAAGGGCACAGTACACTCCTGCAGTCTAATTTTACGCATGTACCTTCACCCCAAAGCCAGTCTTCGTAGCTCTATTTGCGGCGAAGTTATAGGCACTGTGTATTCTAACGAGACACTTAATTAATCGTAATGAAGCTGTGCACCTGCTTTCTATACTCTTACCCATCTCAAGGAGATCCCGTGAATGCTACATCCCCTCCCCCCCCCCAAGGTCACTTTCCTAAGTTCGTTTGCGGTGGGCCTATTGGCCGCGAAATCGAGACTTTCCACCTGGCGGCTACTGGCTGAGACACGCGTCGAGTGGATGGCTCCCTGTATCGCCACGGCGCGTTTGTATGTGCGCGAAGGTGATGCGCGGTATCAAAGGGCAGCTTTTAGATGCGAAGCAGTTTATGGCGGAGTTCAATCCGGTGTGCGGCGTGACCAACCTTACTAGGCATGCGCATCCTCCACTCCCTCCTCTTCTCTCCTACGCTCTCCCGCGCCTCACTCTCGCCTCACTCTCTCCTGTTCAACGCCGCGATAAGCGCCCTCCTGCGCTCCCCCCTCTCGCGCGCCTCATTCTCTCCTGCGCAACGCCGCGTTGAGTGCCAGCGCATGCGCGTCCCGCCCTCTCTCTCTCCTCTCCCACGCTCCCCCCTCTCGCGCGCCTGACGACCGCGTTTCCCGCTTGCCCAGTGAGATTAACGGCCAGGCTAGAGGGTAGACACGACGCCCGTAGCGTTCCTCTTCGCGTTCCACGACGCTTTGAACGGGCGGATGCAGCTTACGGCGCGGCTCTTCGCTTCGCCCCAGCTTAAGAACCTGGTGAGCCAGGTCCTAAAAAAAATTACACCATCTCCCGCTCAAGCGAACTATCTTCTCGCTGCTTCGCAGCCATACATGGTTCCCTTTAGTGGGAGATGGTGCAATTTTTCTGTTGTATCAGCACAATTAACTGCTTGTACGTATACCCATCACAAAGTACCGAAGCATTTGGCTTTGCTAGGAGGCAGAAGCACAGTAATAAGTTCAGTGAGTGCACTTCTCGATAGTGCTGTGTGTGGTTGTCGTACCCTTCGTTTTCCAGAATCATTTCAGTGCGGGTGCCGTTCTATGTTTTTAGAACATTACAAAGCGCACTCGGCGTCGTTCTAAACATGCAGAGGAATAAATATAGTGTGAATACAGTGTTTTAGCGACTCAACGGTAAACAAAAACAAGGGTCTAAGCTATGCACTCGCGCGTCACACTTGTTAGGTGTATAATAGCGTTACTATCGTTTTAAGGTGTGTGATGTTTAGATATGCTTAAGATGTTCTTTTATTACAGTGAAACCCCACAATAACGAAATCCCGGAACAGCAAAATTTACGCGACTGCGAAATATTTTCTTGTGCCCGGCGAAGTCCCGTGCATTTAATGCATTTTTTATTGCTCAACAACGAAACGTTGCTGAACTGCAATCCCGCCACAACGACAATTGACGCAACGTTTCCCGCACGTAATATACTCGCGCAAGGTCAGCGGAGAGGAGAATGCGCTCAACTGCCTCTGTTGTACACTTAAATTGCGCAAAAAAAACTAACTACATTAGGCTTGCGCGGTCGCCGCCATCTTTGTCTACAAAATAGGCACGCTGTCAGAAGTAGTTGCTCGCGCCGAATGTCGTCATTACCGCCATGTTGTTTAATTTGTATGTTTTTTATCCGCTGTCGCATCGCAATCGGCTTGTTAGCGGCAGCTGACTACGCTTTGTGTACGTACAGCTAGAGTGTACTAGAACCGGGGGGTGCTCGGAATGGCCGCCGCACCAATGTACACAAAGGGAAGCCCAAACAGGGTCAATCCACCTGCGGCGCTGCGATCGATAGTCTGCAATGTGTCGTCGTTTAAGAGTTGCGAGCGTCTCCACCAAAGTGGTGCAGGGGTTCAATGCCCGCTTCCCACTCAAAAGGCCCGGTTTCAAATCGCACCTGTAGATGGTGGGTTTTTATTCTTGGTGTCAACCTTTATAGCTGAGTTGGTTTTCCTTTGTTTCTTAAAACTAGCCTCTGTAGCTACGTATTGCTAGAAAAAGTAACATAAAATGTGAAATCTCGTTTCATGTCTCATATTCGCGAAAATCTCGGAGGCCATACTATACATATTTGTTCACTCTCTGGCAGTCGCGCTGCGAATAACTGCACTGATTCAAATTTCTTCTATTTTACTTGACATTTCGCGTTATTTTTTTCATCAACACGTAGCAACTGATGCTAGTTTTAAAAAAAGCAAGAAAACCAATAAAACTATAAAAGGTGACACTAAAAAAATCACAGCATATCCACGGGGTGAATGATGATGAGTGGGGCGAAGCTACGGAGGGAATCATCTGTAAACCGTGAAACTCTTCCGTGAAATGCGCCCAGTACATAATATAAAGAGTGTGAAACATCGTGTATATATTAAACATCAAACTTTTATTGTACTGTTGGTTTACGTGGTCCCTTCATTATCACTTGTGATCGGTGAAATGCAAGGAGGAAGTCCGCTCCCGAGCGAAAGAGCGCCAAGAGCGACCGCATTCCCCGCTCGCCCTGTGCGAATTAAAGGCAAGGCTAGAGGGAAGACAGGACGCGCGTTCCACGACGCGAGGTCGGTAGCATGCCCAACGAAAGCCAACGGAACGCGATCGTGCAAGTGCTCCGGCTTCGCATCGCCTCATGGTTCCATTTAGCGTCCCAAAACCAAATATATTGCTCAAGGTGTGCCTTGCGTTTTTCGTAGAAATAATTTCTTTATCATGTACATTAAGACGGAAAGTTGAAAGCTCACTAGAGTGTATCGCCCGCAAAGTATGTCTTTTAGTGTGATTTAACTCTCGTACGGCAGGGTCCTCGCGCCGTTGCCGGTCCACCTTGCCCGTTGACGATCGGGAGAGGTGGCTATATACAACTACTACTACTACACTTTAAGAAAAACATCTGGCGTTCTTTCGTTCTGCTTTTACAAAACATCTGGCGTCTTTCGTTGGTTTATTTCATCAATCAACGGCGTTTTGAACAAAATTTTTATTGTTTAATCACGCACAGGAGAAATCTCACCAGGCACTACCTTGGAGGTAAACAATGGCTGCTAATGGGAATGAGAGACAGAAGAAGTCGGCTTTTAGCTAACACTTACACTTCTACTTCTACTAACGTTTCCTACTGGAACATGCCAATGGCTGCTAATGGGGAATGAGAGACAGAAGAATTCGGCTTTTAGTTAACGCGCAAGCTGCGAATTTTTTATTGTTCAACAACGCACAGGAGAAATCTCCCACCGGCACCACCTTGGAGGTCAAAGCGTAAGACTTGTTACGGACTACTACGATGACTACGAGGGACGAACGGGTGCCGCCTTAAGGAGCTTCGCCCCTAAAATAAGAGCCCACCATCTACAGCTGCGATTCGAACCCGGGTCTTTTGAGTGGGAAGCCGGCATCTGCCCCTGCACCACTTCGGCGGAGCGGCGCGCATCTCTTACACGACGACAAACTGCGGACTACCGGTCGCAGCGCTGCAAGTAGATTGACCCTGCCGGGGCTTCACTTTTCGAAACGCGTTGCGAGCTCTCCCCTGTTCTAGTACAATATACTACAGCGATGCATCGTGTGCTGTGCGGAGTTCGTGTGGTGCTGCGTTCGTGAGGTGCCGCGTGTCGCAGTTTGTGCCACATGGTTTGTGATAGCGTCGGTGTCGATCCCTCTATTTGCGCCGATGAAGATGTGATAGTACATGAAGAGTTGAACGACGAGGCCATATTGAACAGCGTGCGCAAAACCCACGACAGTGGAGACCAAGGTGCCAGCCACGCGAAGAAGCCTCCCAACGCACGAGATGTGTTGAATGCGTTCGGCACGATTCGGACGTTTTTAGCAACGCGCGATTATGATGTCACGATGGACCACTTGCTGCACAGCGAAGACACATGTATGCGTTTGCTCCATGGCAAAGGCCGACAAGCCAAGCTAACAGACTTTTCGCAATAAAATGTCGATTTTCTGGTGATTTCCTTACTTGTGTTATTTCGCGATAACAAAATTCACAGAACAATGAAATTTTCTCGTTTCCCCGCCAATTTCGCTGTTGCGGGGTTCGAATGTACACAGGCGTCCACTGTTAAAGGGAACATCGGAGCATGTGGCGGCAGCTCGGCGCCACCGCCGGCCAGCGGCTGCAACGAGTTTCGCGCAGGCGCAGTGCGCGCTGTGAGTCGTGCTCTTTCGTTGTCTGCTGCCGTCTGCTTCCGCGCTGCGAATCGTCGCGAAGCGAACCGCTGACGCGACGAAAGAGCACTGGGCACGGTGCTCACTGCGTCTGCGCGAATCTCGTTGCAGCCGACGGCCGGCGGTGGCGCCGAGCTGCTGGCACACGCTCCGGTGTTCCCTTTAACAGTGGACGCCTGTGTACTTAGTCCTGTTTCCACCAAAGAGAGATATTTATGTCTAGTGAAGTCTAACACTTCGATACTTAAATTGCCCAAGAAAGAAAGAAAATGAAATAGCACAGACCTCATAAAACTGAGTTGCCGGGTACTGTTTTACCATAGGGAGAAGTTTATGCAGAAAACACCCGTGTGCTGAGATATAGCTGCGCGTTAAACAACCACTGTGTTGAAAAATGATCTATACGGCGTTGCTTACAGTCACATCGTCTTAATTCTATACGGCGTTACTTACATCACATCGTCTTAAACATAAGCTTTTTAAAGACGATAGTCTTTCTTGGGGAACTTCAACGCAGAAATTTTGGTCTGTCTGTCTGTCTGTCTATTTGTCTGTATTCAACCGCCCGGCCAAAGTTGAACCACTTGCCGAAGGGCCAGCTATCTTGCACAGCCTAATAGGTTCATACTTGTGTACCTGTCGATCAGAAAGCAAACATTTCGCATATATGAGGCCCTACATCACTAGGTAAGTATAAGGTGGTGTGTTCCTCTAATAGAAAATATATAGATGCGTAGTTCTAAGCCCTCTGCCACGGAGAAATGAACCTCCTCCGTACCCTCTGCGCACCCGCCATCTCGGAGGCATGTACACAAACTCATTGTTTCCCGAAGTATTGCCAGATGGCGCCCATATCTCACGCAGCGTAGAGTTACTGTATATGCCACCTTTAGGTAGCAGAGTGGCGCATCAGTCTTCCAAACGCCGCTAGCAACCATGCGTTGTGGAGAAGCTGACGCTCGGGCCAATTCTTGTATTTCTCGACCGAGCCGCTGCAGCGAAAAGGATTGACACTAGTCATTCAGAGTAAAGTTAATCACCGGTCTTCGACACACCAAACTTGCCGATCGGTGACCCGGTAGGCATGTAGCCGGCAAAAACGGAGCGCGTCTTCGCAGCGTAGCTCTGGTTGCTAGCCAGAGCTATGCGCAACTCTGCTACCTAAAGGTAGCATATACAGTAACTCTAACGCAGCGCTCTGACGCAGCGTAACGCAGAGCAAATCTATCGTCTTTTGGCGACATTTGCAGCGCAGCACGCAGATACGCGGCCAATTGTTTTGTTTTGTTTTTTGACATTATAATTATTATTATAGCGTTGTTATAGAATGACGGAAGGCAGCGGACAGTATTAGCTTGAAGAAAAAGTACTTTTGTCGCATTATGTAACCAGGCCTTTGTTGCACCATTGTCGTGCAGGTAATCAATCCAAGAATGCTCTTTGCAGACCCAACGCCAGCGAGTGTAGGTGGTGTTGACTGAATAGTTATCTCTTTATACTCTTACTGGAATAAAGACAAGTGCGTATGTATGAAACAACCTCGGAAGTGTGGCTTGTTGGGCGAGTTGATTAAGCATCTTAGTAGACCTTAGCGGCGGTAAAAGTTAACCATGCTGAGGAATTGCCGCAGCTTCGTGATCGTTGTGGGCCTAGGGAAGCTCTGGACTGCTTCGATTTTTGATGAAAGTGGGCGGATGCCACTAGTGTCCAGGTGATGTCCGAGAAAGACTAAGCTAGTGACACCAAACTCGCTTTTCGAGGCGTTGATGACGATGCCGTGGTCAGATAGTCGTTGTAGCAGACAACGAAGGTGTTGTAAATGCTCTTCCACAGATTTGCTGGCCACCAACAAGTCGTCAACGTAGGCGAAAACAAAGGGTAGACCACGCGTGACTGTGTCAATGAAACGTTGAAAGGACTGAGCGGCATTCCTGAGACCGAACGGCATTCGCACAAACTCGAAGAGTCCGAATGGTGTTGTAATAGCCGTCTTGGGTATGTCTGATTCGGCCATAGGAATTTGGTGGTAGGCGCGGACAAGGTCAATCTTCGAAAAGATGTTGGCGCCGTGCAGAGCGGCAGTGAAATCCTGTATGTTGGGTAACGGGTACCGATCCGGAATTGTCTTAGTGTTCAGAGATCGGTAGTCTCCGCATGGCCTCCAGTCACCCGATTTCTTGGGCACCATGTGGAGTGGAGCTGCCCAGTTACTTGCGGACGGGCGAATAATTCCCAATTCCAGCATATGTTCAAATTCTGCACGTGCAACCTTGAGTTTGTCCGGAGCAAGTCGACGTGGCCGGAAGAAAGCAGGAGGTCCGACAGTAACGATGTGATGACGTACGTCGTGGCACACTGGTTTTTTCCAATTAGGCGGTGCGGTGATGTCAGGGAATTCTCGTAGCAAAGCCGCGAAGGGTTCATTGGAAACCGTAGCACAAGAGAGGGCTAAATCTGTGGTTCCCGGCGCAGCAATGCCTTTCATCGAGAGGTAAGTTGTCGCGTCTAGGAGACGTTGTTGCTTGACGTCGACAATGAGGCCATGGTCGGTGAGGAAATCAGCACCGATAATGGCAGAAGGAACGTCGGCGACCATGAACAGCCAGCGGAACGGTCTTCGTAGTCCCAGGTTGAGGGTGAGCGACCGTTGTCGATATACTGGAATCCGCGTTCCATTCACAGCTTGCAAGTACAGCATGGGAGTAGCGGTGCGATCCATTGGTGTAGCAGGGAGAATGCTGACCTGTGCGCCTGTGTCAATTAGGAAGCGTTGCCCAGTGACCTTGTCGTTGACATAGAAGAGGCGACATGGGGTAGGCCCGTGACCGCTTGTCGCCGCTAGCGGTCGGCCGGACAGTTTTCCGACCAGGTGCAAGGGAGGAGGCAGTGACGCGCGCGAGCGCCAAAACGGCGGTGGTACCAGCAGATGTCAGACTGCTGTGATTCACTGTTGCGCTGTCTCTCGATGGATGGGAAGCGTCGATAAGATGGAGAACGGCGACGTCGACGTGAAGGAGAAGAAGCGCTCCTACGAGTAGTGGCAACCAGAAGCTCCTCCAGTCTGTCGCATAACTCAGCGACGGGAAATGATGGTGATTCTGGCTCGGACCGCTTTGTCAGTGAAGGGCTGACAGCGTGCGATGCTGAAGCCGGAATTGCAGCTGCAACCACTGGAAGTGGATTGGCAACTTCCATAACCTTGTCAGCCAGTGTAGCGAGCTCTGACAAATTCTGGGTTGAAGCAGTTGCCAGCATCATCTGGACTTGGGTGGGCAAGCACTGAAGGAATAGCTCACGGACGAAGGTACTGTCCGTAGTGGAAACGCGTGGGCCGAGCAGATTGAGGAATCGACGCAGTAGCTGGCTTGGCCGTTGATTGCCGAGTTGTTCGATTGAGAGTAGCTGTTGCAACCGTGTGCGGTCCGACATAGCCGTGCGGTCCAGTATAGCAGCCTTAATTACGTCGTAAGGTGACTCTGGTAGGTCGTGCGCGAACGAATGGAGAAGGTCGGAAATCTCGTCGATGACGGCCGCTGGAAGCGCGTCGACCACGAGGAGGTACTTGCGAGTCTGGGACGTAATCCACGAGAGTTCAAAACGGGCCTCTGCTTGGATGAACCACGCCGAGGGGTTCCGTTCCCAGAACTCTGGCAGTCGGATGGTGTTCGAAACAACCGCAGCGGTTGAAGAGGTCTCGGCGTTGGCCGAGTTGGTCGAGGCTTGCTGGCGTTCGTTGCCGGTGGTTGACATGGCTCCACGTCTTTTTGTTTCGTGTTGCACGTTATGATCAGGCACAAGTTGCTACTTGATCCAAACGTCCGGGTCACCAATTTGTAGAGCACACATAAGAAAACGACTCGACACGTCCGTCTAGCGCCGAAGCCTAAAACCAACTAACTTTTTCTTTATTTTTCTGCGCCCCTCGCGCCAGCCTTGCTGCCGCGCCGCACGAGGTCACGTCCGACCTCTTCTTTCTTCACTGTGCAATCCCGTCGATGTCGGTGGCGCTACAAAACAAAGGCACAGAAAGGACCACACAAACACATTGCGCTGCGTTCGTGTGGTCCCTTCTTTGTCCCTGTTTTTTGCGCAAAATCTACTAAGAAACAACTTCATAGTGCTAAAGTGCTGTCAGCCACGTAGCTTTGCGACTCAATTTCTTAACTTTCCAAAATTTGCTGGAGAACAGAATAAGTAAAAAATGTCGATGCGGTATTCGTGCTAACAGTGCACAAAGTGCTATTTGAATTCATCGCGTAGGAATAGACGCTTTTTTTCTTTTGATGGGGATTGGGATGTAACCAGATGAGCGAGAAACAATTGCTTCATTAGTTCAGTCGCGTAACAGCATTGCTGAGTAGGCAGAACACAAAAACATAAAAATAAACCGACAAAACACCCTACATTGTGAAAAAAACGCAGACTGTTCCCGAGCCCGAGCATCCCCTTCATTGGGAGATTGCGCGTCTCTCGAAAGCAATAGTAACGTTCGGTGGGCTTCTAGTGCTAATGTGGCAATAGAGAACGTACAGCCGCCAGCACTCTTAACTCGAACGCTCCGTCGCATGGCCACGATCGACTGAATGGATAGATGGATGCTTTGAGCGTCCCCTTCATAATGGGGCGGCGACAAGTGCGCTACCGCGCTGAACAAATAAAAAAATGTTCTCCTTACTTCTTTACGTTGGCCTACTACCTCTACTTCCTTTCTCTCTAATTTTCTGCCACTAATACTCTAAGCGTCTCTTATTTCTATCGCTGGCGTGTTCAGCTTTTCATCGTTGTCCCGAAAATCCAAGGCTTCATCTAGGCTCGTGCCCAAACGTACACCTGGGTGGATATCTCCACATTCAATCAGACCATGCTCCGCCTTTTTCTCATCTCCGCAGCATTTGCATTGTTGTTCTTTTTCACTGAATCTCGCTTTAAAACTACGCGTTCTAAGGCAACCCGATCTTCCTTCAAACAGTAAAGCGCTTCCCCTTGAATTATCGTAAAATGCCTCCCTCCTTATTTTGACTTCGATTGACGCTAGCGCCGCCAACCGTAGGACACGTTATGTTTGCAGCAGCTAAGGATAGATGGAGCGCGGGTCGATTTGTCTGGTAAGTTTCTGTTTCTCGCAAATTTCTGCTTGTCTTCTATCTGACCGGCGGGTCGAATACACTCACTGGGCAGATCCGTTCTTGCCACGTTTAGCTCGAAGCTGCGCTCTCACGCGCGCCCCTGAAATTCGTTGCGTGTGCTTATCTCGGTAACTAACCATTCCGTGAGACAGCTCAGACACCTTCCAAGTATGAAATCACAGCTGACGCTCGAAAGAAATGATATATTGGAAAAGAAGAGAAAACGCAGGTTCATGGCGTTTGTAAATGTTGCGCAATAAATGAAATAAATAAATAAATAAATAAATAAATAAACAAATAAATAAATAAATTTCAAACTCGAAACGTGCGTGAGCTGTCGCACGCAATGGTTCAGTGCGTGCGACATACGGCAATGATTTTAATGGGCGTGCGTGTGAACGCCGCCACGAGCGAAAAGGGCCGAGAACGGACCTGGCAAGTGAGTCTATTGCACCCGCCGGTCAAGAAGAAGAAAAGAAATATGGCTGATCCCTCTGCCATAAGAATCGGTATAACACGAAATTGAAACGTGTCGTCGCAGAAGTAGTTGATTGCTTTAGTGCATTTGTATATGAAAGCTTGTATATTGTATATTGCTTCGCAGATATAGCACCGCCTGACGTGGACGCACTCACGTTGACGCCTACTGGCACATCTCTGTACCGACCACTAACGCCTATGATCATGATTTAACCCTTGCGGTAGCTGAAGTTCTTAACATATACGTAAGCACCGCATATGGTGAATCCCGCGCAAATGTGACATCAACAAGCACATAATAAACACTGATACTCGATATGTACTCCTCCAAAGCGTCGCGAAACGCGAAGACGAACGCTGCGCGCGTCGTGTCTTCGCTCTAGCCTGGCAGTTAATTCTCGGAGGGTGAGCGGGGAACGCGGTGCGACAGCCAGGCGAGCGTCGGAGAGCTAAAGCCACCAGCTCGCGGTGTGTTAAATGAAATTAGACTTCAATTCGAAACGCGCCGAATGGGACGGTCGCAGGAACGGCGCGTTTTAGATGCGAAGGAGCTCTTGCAGGGGCTGTGTCCGGCGGTGGCGTCCGCGCTCCACTGCGCATGCGCGTCCCCACACCCTCTCTCTCCTCTCCTACGCTTCCATCCTCGCACGCGCCTCATACTCTCCTGCGCAACGCCCTGACGAGCGCCAACGCATGCGCATCTCCTCCCCCTCTCTCTCCTCTCCTACCCTCCCCCCTCTCGCGCACCTGATTTTCTCCTGCGACGAGTAGGCAGCAACGATGCCTCCGGCGTCTTGACGTGGCACGAGCGGCCGATGGCCGCCTCTGCTTCTGTGGCTCTAGACGCGGGGCGCTGGTGCTGCCCTTCCCTAGCTGAAAAATCCCACGACGACACCAATGGCATGGACTGCAGAGAGGCAGACGCACATGATTTTGGCACTTTGCGGGAGTCGAATACCTTGGACTCCGGCAGTTCCACGCAGCGGGAGCTGGATGGACTGGAAGACAGTGCTGATTCTACGCCAAAGGAAGACACAGGCTCGAGAACGCAAGAAAAAAGAAATTGGCCGCGTACCGCGTGCTTCGCTGCAAATATCGTCTAAAGACGATAGAAGAGGCTCTGCGTGAGATATGGACGCCACCAGGCAATACGTCGGGAAACATGAGTGCTGTGTTTCGGGCTGGTAGTCCCGGCGCAGCAGCAGGCGAAGACCGGCGGTGACCAACGCGACCAGCGGGGACGCCTGCCAACCCGAACACGCGGTTTGGCGCGATGCGTGGAAGCAGAAGAAACGTCCGCACTCAAGGAGTACTCTCCACAACCTGTTTTGTTTACACGTCGCCTGGGTAAAACAGGAATGCGAGAGCGGCACCCCATGGCATTCGTACAGTGCAATACAGAACCGAAACCGAAACACAACAATGAGCTCGTGCAGAGGGCACGGAGGAAGGCAAGTTGCAGCGCAATCACATTTTCAGCGCAGCTTAAGAAACTAGGGTCTTTAGAATTACGTATGTATGCATTTTATATTAAAAAAACACACCACGTAACACTTACCTAGTTGTGTTGCGCCTCAGATATGCGTAATGTTTGCTTTTTGATCGACTATGTACACAAGTATGAACCTAGTCAGTCGTACAAGATGGCTGGCCCTTGGGCAAGTGGTTCAACTTTTGCCGAGTGGCTGAATCGAGTGACGTGCCGACAAACAAAAAGACAGACAGACAGACCAAAATTATTCCGTTTAAGTATCTCAAGAAAGGCTATCGTCTTTAAAAAATTACACCATCTCCCGCTCAAGCGAAGCATCTTCCCACTGCTTCGCATCCACACATGGTTTCCTTTAGCATGAGATGGTGTAATCTTTCTAAAGACGATAGTCTTTCTTTGGGGAACTTAAACGCAGAAATCTTGGTCTTTCTCTCTCTCTGTCACACGATTTAATTTCAGCCGCCAGGCCGCTGTTTAAGCACTTGCTGAACCTAACCTATCCACACTAATGTGGCGACGGTGCTGACAAATGCAGCCCGATTGTATGGGAACTTTGTCTGTGTTTCATGGTATAAGTGACCCTAAAGGGCCCTCTAACACTTTTCCAGACCTCACTGTTTTACATTTTTTTTACTTGCGGGTTGCGTAGACTGAAGGCTAAAGAGGTTAGTGCAGCAAGAACGGCAGCGATAAGGGCGAGCAGTCCGAAGTTATTCAGCCTAGAAAACTCAAAACGCAAGAAAATGGAGGCCTAGCCTCAACTTGATTTCCGCGGGATCACTTGTCCATGTTTCACTCGCCCTGTGGCGTTTGATGGCGCCCCAATGAAATTAACTGAAAGATCCTACATACGGGAAGCTTGCATATTATGTTGCCCGTTATTTCCAACGTATTGAGGACGCCGTTGAGATAGTAACAAACAATATGGTGCTTGCAGAGTGAACCGCACGTGCGAAAAGAGGCACCTCGCGAACGCCTATATCATGTTTTGTAGTTTTAGTGACTTTTCTTGTTGTGACGGCATCTACATCGACGGTCTTACATTTTAACACGAAAGTGTTTTATGCCGGGGTCCACCAAGACTTTCATGACGTATTCCCCTCACGGAAATACGTCAGCAAAATGAACACCGTCAAATGGCAAAGAAAAAATCTATAAGGAAAATTCCGCTGACAGGAGTCGAACCCCTGACTTCTCGGTCCGCGACTATGGCTGGCTGGCTTGGCGTTTAGACCACTGAGCTACCGTCAAAAGTTTTTTTTTTGTCTTTATTGCAGAATATAACATCGAAACAAAAACAAATACATCCCTAATAAGCTTCAAGCTTAGTGTTAGAGCTTAAGCATAGTATGCTACATGCCACACACGCTTAAAATGGTTTCAGATGACACAGGTCATCCATAACATTCCTTAGTTCATCATCGTAGCAAAGTTTGGCAATTACTCCTCGCAACTTGCACGTTTGTTAAATAAAATAAATAAGAATTGGCCGAGCATCTAAATCACAATGCATAACTGCCATGCGGCTTCGCCATATACTGTGCAAGCCAAGGAGAAAGAACAAATCGTATTTTAAAAGTCCTGGTTCTATTGCTAAGAACCGAATCCCGCGTGGTGTAAGAGGGAACTCCTCCTTAAGTGTTCTTTGGAGAATATCCCAAAATAAAAACGCGTCCCAGCAATCGATAAGGACGTGCTCTATAGACTCTTGCTCTTGACAAAGTAAGGAAGTGAATCCCCACGGTAAAAAGTCGCCCCTTTGCTCTAGCCACGTTTTAACCGGCAGCGTATCAGTGTATAACTTAAAAAGAACGTTTTAACTCCGGCTGGTACGATAATTTTTAACTCTCTTCAAAACGTCTTCTCCTTGGCCTCCACTATATATGGATCGATACAAAGGAACATAAAAAACACTTTCAATCAAATCTCTCGTCAAACGCTTTCGAGTGACATTAGCAGATAATCCAAACTAAATCTGGCACAGAAATCGAAAAGCCAAAACAACTTCTCGCAGAAAGCTACTGACACCATAACGTAACTCATCATTTGAAGTAACAATAAAGTTTGCCAAAGCTGATGCAAGCCTGATTTGAAGGAATGTCCGTAAAAATGAGTCGCACTGGTCACTTAGAAAAAACGAGCTGTTTAACGAAATAACGTTAAACACGAGGCGATGCGAAGCCGGAGCACTTGCACCATCGCGTTCCGTTGGCAATCGTTGGGCATGCTACCGACCTCGGGCATGCTACCGACCTCGCGTCGTGGACCGAGAAGAGGAACGCTACGCGCGTCGTGTGTTCTCTGTAGCCTGGCCGTTGATTCTCACAGGGCGAGCGGGGAACGCAGTCGACAGGCGCGCGAGAGGGGAGCAGCGTAGGAAAGGAGAGAGAGGGGGAGCAGACGCGCATGCGCTGGCGCTCATCGCGACGCTGCGCAGGAGAGAATTTCGGCATGTCGAGCCCGCATTTCAGAGGAGTCGACCAAAGGAAGCGCTGCACTGAACGCGCGCAGCGCTCTACCCGCTTTATATTCATACTTGAAGGAGAGGAGACTAGAGGAGCAGAGTAGTGCCGTCGCCGCGAGAGCAGAAGCGAGAACGCAGGAGAACAACGCCACCTAGTTAGTGATTCTTTATTCTTTTAGTATAGGGGTAAGAAAGAGTAAAATGGGGGAAAGTGGGCGCAAGCAGGTGGTAAAAGGGGGGAAAGAGTGCGCAAGCAGGTGGTAGGAGAGAAGTGGAGAGAGTAACGCGCAGCTGTTGGAGAGAGGGAAGGTGGAGAGTTGCGCACGCGCAGTGTGAGTGCGGACGCCGACGACAACGCGGGACATGCCAGCGCTATAAGATGCTTCGCATCAAAAACAAACCTTGAAACAACTTGCCTCAAGAATAGGTGCGGTAAGGCCAATCCTCCTCTTTTTAGTCTTAAGATGAGGTTGTTGCGGCTTGTCCGTTCACACTGGGACTGCCACGCGAAAACTGCCAATAGCCTATGAATCCTCTGAATATAGATCCTGGTGCATGGAAGTACTTGCAACAAGTACACCAACCACGATACCTTGCATGTTGTCGCCCGTGCGAAGACGTTTATTTCACGTCCACCCCATTTCTGCGTCAGAACAGAGAGCTCTGGTTTTTTCAGCCCAAAGGTCATCGTTTTTTTTTATTTGTCTAGTGGCACACTAAGATATGTATTAGGCTTATTAAACCATTTCCCTCATTCGTGGACCGCAGGTAAGACTTCCCAATTGCCATGCCACAGGCCGGCACACTTGTCCAAGTTTACAATGCTACCGGTAGCATCACAAAACCTTCGCACAACGTTCATGGTGTTAAGCTGTTTATTGGACAGCACTCGGCGACAATGAGCTATGGCGACAGTCAAGGCAAAGGCACGGGCTCCGAGCGCGAGCGGCCTATAGAAGAGGACGACCCACTAGGAGCCGCTGGTGAGCGCAACCGTTAAACAGTACCAATTGCTTCGCCACAATTACCCCGGGTACGAAAAGGGAGCCGTCCGGCGACCTAACAGCTCGTCACTATGTGTGGGTCATAGTAGGCTTTGAGGCGCTCCACGTTGACTATGTCGCGCCCTCGACGGCGCATGTCCGAAGCTGGTTCGATGGGTTCGATCAGGTACTTGACCGGGGATGTTCGCTCGACGACCCGGTAGGGGCCTTCGTATTTCGGCAGTAGTTTTGACGAGAGACCAGTTGCAGTGGTAGGGACCGAGAGCCATACGAGCGCTCCGGGGAGGAACGTGGACTCAGAAGTGGTGGTGCCACCGCGAAAGCTCTTCTGCCGCTCTTGTTCGTGCGTTGTAAAGGACTTTGCAAGCTCGCGACACTCTTCAGCAAGCCTGGCTGTGTCAGAAACAGGCGCACAATCAGATGGATCCGGCTTGTAGGGTAGTATCGTGTCAATGGTGTGCGACGGGTGCCTTCCGTACAACAGGAAAAAGGGTGAAAAACCATTAGTGCTTTGAGGGGCGGTATTATAGGCGTAGGTGACGAAGGGCAGAATGGCATCCCAAATTGTGTGATCGGCGGCGACGTACATTGAGAGCATGTCGCCGAACGTGCGGTTAAAGCGTTCGGTTAGGCCATTCGTCTGCGGGTGGTAAGCAGTAGTTTTGCGGTGAACAGCATGGCACTCTTTGAGAATGGCTACGACGACCTCCGACAAGAAGACACGGCCTCGATCGCTGAGAAGCTCCTGGGGTGGACCGTGACGCAGCATGAATCGGTGTAGCAGGAAGGAGGCAACATTGCGCGCTGTAGCCGCTGGGAGGGCGGCGGTTTCGGCGTATCGCGTTAGATGGTCGACGGCGACGATGGCCCAACGGTTACCAGCCGACGTCAGAGAAAGTGGTCCATATAAATCGATGCCCACGCGCCCAAACGGACGGTTAGGGCAAGGTAATGGCTGTAGACCGACTGGTGACACGTGCGTTGAAGGTTTTCGGCGTTGGCAATCGAGGCAGGAGCGGTCGAATTTCTGCACGTAGCGGTACATCCCTCGCCAGAAGTATCGTTGTCGAATGCGCTGGTAAGTTTTGGATACCCCAGAGTGCGCGCATTGCGGATCAGAGTGGAAGGACTCGCATATTTCAGCACGCAGACTTCGGGGTATCACAAGTAGCCAATGGCGGCCGTCGGCGTTGTAATTGCGTCGGTGCAGTAGGTCGTCACGAATGGCGAATTGGTGGGCTTGACGACGCTACGTGCGAGTGGTTGGTGTTGCCGACGGATCAGTGAGCAAGTCTATCAGCGAGGCGATCCACTTATCCTTGCGCTGCTCGGTAGCGATGGTGTGAATATCGATAGAAGAAACAGCAATACTGTGAGATACTGAGCAGGAGGCATTGTCGTCAGGCAAGGGGGAGCGCGAGAGGGCGTCGGCGTCAGCATGGTGGCGTCCGTTGCGGTACAGTACGCGGATGTCGTAGCCTTGCAGGCGAAGTGCCCAGCGGGCGAGACGGCCCGAGGGATTTTTCAATGACGACAGCCAGCATAGTGCATGATGATCGGTGACGACATCAAATGGGCGACCATACAAATAAGGTCGGAATTTTGTAAGAGCCCAGATGATCGCCAGGCACTCTTTTTCCGTGACGGTGTAATTGGTCTCGGCTCTAGTAAGCGTACGACTTGCGTATGCTACGACATATTCGGGGAACCCTGGTTTGCGCTGCGCAAGAACAGCGCCGAGGCCTACACCTCTCGCGTCCGTGTACACCTCCGTTGGGGCCGTAGGGTCGTAGTGACGTAGTATGGGAGGAGACGTCAACAAACGACGGAGCTTGGCGAACGCGTCGTCGCATTCGGACGACCACGAATGTAGGGGCCCGTTACTCCCAAGGAGCTTCGTCAGCGGCGATATGATGGTGGCAAAGTTGCGTATGAAACGTCGAAAATATGAGCACAGTCCGACGAAACTGCGCAGTTCCTTGACGGACGTGGGTTTGGGAAATTCGGCCACGGCCCGAAGCATGGCCGGATCGGGAAGGATTCCGTCCTTGGACACGACGTAGCCTAGGATTGTCAGCTGCCGTGCTGCAAATCGGCACTTGTTCAGATTCAGTTGGAAGCCGGCGTTGCTCAAACGCGTCAGAACATGCCGCAGACGTTGAAGATGCGTGGAGAAGTCCGGAGCGAAAACGACGACGTCGTCCAGGTAACACAAGCACGTGTGCCATTTCAAGTTGCGCAGAACGGTGTCCATCATGCGCTCGAAGGTCGCGGGCGCATTGCACAGACCAAACGGCATGACGTTGAACTCGTACAAGCCGTCGGGCGTGAAAAAGGCAGTCTTCGGTCGAGCATCATCAGCCATGGGTACTTGCCAGTACCCCGAGCGCAAATCGAGAGATGAAAAGTATTCTGCTCCTTGGAGGCTGTCAATCGCGTCGTCGATGAGCGGCAGCGGATAGACATCCTTCCGAGTGATCTTGTTGAGCCTTCGATAGTCCACACAGAACCGCACAGAACCGTCCTTCTTGGCAACGAGAACAACATGAGACGCCCATGGGCTGTCCGAGGGTCGAATAACGTCGCGTCGAAGCATATCGTCGACTTGCTCATTAATTACCCGTCGTTCTGTGGGAGACACGCGACATGGACGTTGCCGCAGTGGCGGTTGGGCGCCGGTGTCGATGCGATGCGTAACAGCGGACGTGCGGCCGAGAGAAGTTTGCCCGACATCGAAAGAAGAACGAAATTCTTCCAACAGGCACAGAAGCTGGGAGCGCTGGACCGACGTAAGGTTGTCAGCAATGGCGGGACCAAATACATCCGCGGGTGATGAGTCAGACGTGGAAACGGCACTGATGGTACGGGAACTGGTGCAGTGCGAGTCATCGGGTGCATCCAGAACTTGTGCGTCTTCGAGGGGCTCCACTCTGCCGAGACATTCCCCTCGCACCAACGTAACAATGTGCGGGGATGGGTTGGTAACAAAAATAGCGGTGCTACCCTGAGTGACTTGCACGGTCGCGAAAGGTACCAGCAACCCTTTCCTAGTGCAAACGCGGTCAGATGGCGAAAGGAGTGCAATGGTGTCGCAGAGACCGGCGCAGTAAACTGGCACGGCCGTCGACGAGCTTGGGGAATCTTTGGTATCGTCTTTGACGAGGATCTTGGTGCATGCCGATGGACTGTCTGCCGGCGTCAAATGTGAGAACGGTGAGAGTTCGAGGGTGGCTGGTGCGCAGTGAATTATGGCGTCGTGGCGGGAGAGAAAATCCCATCCCAGGATGACGTCGTGGGAGCATGCAGCAATTATGATGAACTCGACGTCGTACAGAACGTCCTGGATGACGACGCGAGAAGTGCATACTGCTGTAGGCCTAATAATCTGGGAGCTAGCGGTACGGAGGGACATCCCAGAAAGTGGCGTCGTCACTTTTCGGAGTAAGCGGCTAAATTTTGCGTCCATAACGGATACGGCGGCTCCAGTGTCGATAAGGGCAGATGCGCGCACACCGTCCACAAACACGTCTATAACATTCGATGGACTTCGCTGAGGGCTTTTACAGTTCGATAGCGTCCCAGCCCTTGCCTCGTGGACTGCGACGACTAGTTTTCCTGCTCTCGTGCGACAGAACGTGGCCGCATTGGTGACAGTGAGCGACGCCGTGGAGACGGAGAGCGGCGAGTGGATGGAGCTGGGCGTGACGTCGGTGACATAGGCGGGTCGTAGAATGCACGGCTGGACTGGCTGGTGGTGGGTGACGCGACTCGAGGCGGCTGCACGCGATGGCAGTAACGTGCCACGTGACCGGCATAACCGCATGCAAAACAGATGGGCCGATTGTCGGGTGTGCGCCATCGCTTCGCCGGGGCAGGTCCCGCCCATGTCGCAGGATGCGATTGACGGGGCGGCTGCTGAAACGACTGCATGGTGGGTTGCAGTCGGGGCCTAGGGATGACGGCAGCATACGGAGCCGGCACGCCCGCTTCGAAGGACGGAGGTCTAGCGGTGGCTTCGGCGTAGCTCAATGGAGCAGCCGCAGGGATTGCCTGGTGCGTCCTGGCGACAACTTGAGCGTAACTCTGTGGCGCAGGAGTCGGAGGTTGCTGGTGGTACTCAGGCATCACCTCGGCAATTTCCTGCTCAATTGCTCGTCGGAGGTGAGGAAGAAGGGTCGTCGACGACTGTTGAACGTGCAGCGGGTGGGCGAAGACCAGGAGAGAGAACTGCCGTGCGATTTCCTCGCGCACGAATGCCTTCACTTCTGTCAGCAGCGTGGCCTGGTCAGGTATGGCCGCCAAGCCAGCATGCTCGTCGTCGCGTGATGGAGAGCGACGGGTCATCGAACGTTGCCGGCGGAGCTCCTCGTAGCTCTGGCACAGTGTTATGACCTCGGCCACGGTGGAAGGGTTTTTGGCGAGCAACATGGTGAAGGCATCGTCGTCAATGCCCTTCATAATGTTCCGGATCTTGTCACACTCGGACATGGTGCCGTTCGCTTTCTTACACAAGTCCAGGACGTCTTCGATATAACTGGTGAAAGATTCACCGGCCTGCTGAGCTCGTTCGCGTAAGCGCTGTCCTGCTTGAAGCTTACGAACTGCAGGGCGGCCGAAAACGTTGATGACGGCGGTCTTGAAATTCGACCAAGTCGCAAAATCGGACGCGTGGTTGTTGTACCACAAGCTTGCTACACCCGCGAGGTAGAAGACCAAGTTGCTCAACTTGCCTGCTTCGTCCCATTTGTTGGGTACGCTCACGCGCTCGTAAATGGCGAGCCAGTCCTCCACGTCGGTGCCATCGGCGCCAGTGAAGATAGGTGGATCGCGGATGCGTGGGACACCGGGACATGTGGTCGGTGTGGGAGGCGGCGTTTGCTGAGCGGCGTCTTGGGGCATGGTAGAGGGCAGAGTACGGGAACGAAGCTCCAGGGGCATCGAATGGGAGCACAGCCCTCTCCACCAATTTGTTAAGCTGTTTATTGGACAGCACTCGGCGACAATGAGCTATGGCGACAGTCAAGGCAAAGGCACGGGCTCCGAGCGCGAGCGGCCTTTAGAAGAGGACGACCCACTAGGAGCCGCTGGAGAGCGCAACCGTTAAACAGTACCAATTGCTTCGCCACAATGGCAATGGTTACGCTCTCCTGATCGCTGCAAAATACGCAGCATCATCAGCATATGCTCATCATTACGCAGCAGCATCTGCATATGCTACCATCTTCATCTCACACGCTCCTAGGTGAAAACCTTGAATACTTGGATTTTTTGTTATGGCTACACAGAGGGGTTCTAGGTACAAAGCAAATAATAATGGTGAAAGTGGGCAACCCTGCCTTACAGATGAACATACTTTAATTTTTTCAGTTAACTGGCGATTCACAGTTAACTTTGGTGAACAGTTGTCATAAGCCATTTTAACAGCCTGGAGTACGCGTATCACAGAGCCAACGCCAACGTGTTCTAACATCTTAAACAGAATGCTATGACAAGCTAGATCAAAAGCTTTCGCTAGATCAATTTGCAGCATTGCAACTCTTCTGAAATCAGCGTCACAACACTCTAATATGCTTCGTGTTGTATAAATATTCGTAAAAATTGACCTTTCTTTTACTCCACAGGTTTCGTGTGGTCCAACCAGTGTACATATGACTGTTAGCGATGGACGCAATTGTGGGACTACATTTATTAGCGGTAGGAAACGCGCATTGTGGCTCTCTAGCCTTCGCATCATTGCCAAGAAAAGTTGTCCACGAGTATAGCCTGACACATATTTCCGTGTTACAAGGTCTCCACCTTTCGGGATCAGTGGTGTGTGCTTTCTTGAATGAAGGTGGTAGACTACCTTGTTGCCCCAGGAGAGTCGATCACAGGCTCTAGAAAGGCCGCTCTTCCAGCTTTCCCTGTGACTGTGCTGCGTGTTGCGCGCAGACCTGGGATTTTTTTGTTCTTCAAGCCACGACCTATCATTCATATTGGCCATACATTCCTATCCTTCCATGCGAATCTCAGTATTTATTTTGTGGCCCATTTCTCATTTTTGAACACAAGCCTCTTGGTGGTGAATCTGAGGGGCTGCACAAATAACACAATTTCGCTAGGTACTAGCGCCATAAAAATGTAGAAATGGAAGGTCACGAGTGCTCGAAATACTAAATAATATGCTAAGTTTTCAGAGAACCAGCCGCTTTGCCTTTCTGCATAGCCAGTATATCTTCTGCCTCCAACAGTAATTCGTACGACATTTGCGTTTCCCCGCACAAGCCCTGCGTAAAAGAAATGTACGTACACGAGGTCAATGCTCTCCAGTCTAATGTGCTAGAACCCGTAATAGTGAAAGTTTGTCATACAACACTTGTGCTGTAGTGAAACCCTAAAAAGCTTCTTCATAACAATTGTTTTCGCTTTGACAGCGATTCAAATTGTAGAACAAAGTGCTTTTGATCACTGCTTGCAAGATTAGAGTTCCCTTATGTGGTTGATTTTTGTAATTGTCAAACAGCTGGAGAGGAAGCAGCTTTGAAAACAACCAATTAATTTCTGTGTTATGGTACGTGAGAGTGATTGACTTGGAAATAGTTTGGGAATTCCATAAAGCTAACAAAATGTGGCACGCGGTGCCGCAGAAAAACCCGGCAGTGGCAGTTGAGCGCCAACTGAGGACAGAAAGCTTCCAACATTAACCACTGCTGGAGCTGTAAACATGTGGCGAGTTTTCAAGGTAGTGAGCGTTATTCTTGGAGTTTTTCGTTTGCCGTTTGTTCTGGGTAAAGCGGCGCACCAGCTTCAGCGTGATGTACCAGATGCTGCAAAGGTGAGCCACCTATAACCTTAAGTAAGCTTATCTTAATTTTTCTCACTTGTAATCTTCAGCCGCTTAGCTAGCTAAAGTTAATTACATCCACGATAACATATGTAACAGCCAGTGAAACAGCCGGTGAAACACGGTCACCCTGAAAAAATTTAGTCTTCGTGTCAATATAGCTTGACATCGGCAGCTGATGTGCATGATCACGAGGTACAACGGTAAGAAGAAAGTGCCACCGCATGATGGGGATTTTCAGCCATACAGTCAAACGTAGAGAGAAGCCTGTCGTTTCCAGGAGGAGTCATGTTCCAGGCGTACTTATCAAATGGTAGGCCGTGGTCCTAACTGAACTCTCCTGAAGCAGCATGCAATGAAGCCATGTCGCCAAAGATCTGGGTAAAGCGCTCTACCAGGCAGTGGGTTTCAAGGTGGTATGCGGCGTTATGGCAGCGTATAACACGGCATTCGACAATAACACCTTCAGTAACATCCGATAGGAACGTATATCATTGGTTGCTCTGGAATCAACCGGAGGCAATTGTAACTGAACTCTCATATTATTTGTTGGTGACTGCTCCAGAACTCACAATGCAATGCACGCCGCGAAAAATCGCAGCAGCATCACTTAGTAAACCACGGAAAAAACATGGTTGATCCCTCCGTCATAGCAATCGGAATAACACGAAAGTAAAACGTGTCCTTAAAGAAGTAACTGAATGTTTACTATACATTGATATAAGAGAGTTTGCACAATGTATGTTGATGTCTGGCAGCTATAGCACCGTTTAACGTGGATGCACCCACTTTGATGCTTGGAGTGCTACATCTCCATGCCGACAATTAGCGTCCATGTTCAATGATTAAACAAAGCCCTGTGGTAGCTATAGTAGTTAACAGTGAAAGCGTAATCAGATACCGAGTTGTGATAGTCAGACGAGCGTCGCATATTGGACGCAGAACTTGGTCGCCATCCTGCGGCATGTTAAAATGTGATCGAACACCACGGCCGCACTAGAGGGAAACGCAAAGCGCGTCGTGCCGCCCCGGTGGCCCGCCCGCAATTTTTCTCCGGGCGAGCGCGTAGGCGGGGAACGTGATGGTACAGCCAGGTGAGGCAGGCGCGCGTCGCAGAGTTGCTTTTGGTTTGGATTAGCGTGATGCTATGAGGGAGGCCTACGCTTCGCCACCTCGCGGTCGCCACCTCGCGGTGCGTTAAGGCATTGACAAAATTGAACTTCTTGAAAACGCGCCGAATGGTACGAATGTGTAACGCGTTGCAGGTACTAATCGCGGATACCACAGTAATGATGAATTACTTTACTTTGCCGCTCCCAGAGGGCAACACCTCCCCGCCGACCGAGAGAGTGGTAGATATAAAAGGCGCGTTTGTAAAACCTCTAGAGTCTGTGACAGTGGCGCAGTGAGTAGCGCGCCCGGCAACTGTTGTTGGGGATCGAGCGATCGTGGGTTCGATGCCCGTTGACGGAACTTTTTTTCTTTGTCATCTGATTGTGTACATTTTTTTTGGCGTCATTTCCGTGAGGGAAATACGTCACTGAAGTCTTGGTGGACCGCGGCATAAAACACTTTCGTGTTAAAATTGCACGAATTACTGGAACAATAAAGTACATGCATGTATTTTAATGTGTTAAAACGAGCGATTATTAATATCAACGGACGAATGAATACGTGGCAAAAAATATTCCTTTAAGTTATCTTTAGAAGTTTTAATGATAGTAATGAAACTAGCATGTTTATAAGTTTACGACACGGTTTTTCCTGTTCGTTATTGTAAAGGCTGATGTAGATTTCTTGCTGCCAACGAGAATCTGAGAAAGTAAACAAAAAATATGACAGTTTTGCCGCTAGGGCGAAGCAATTCAAGCAATAACAACAAATTGGAATGTCACGCGAAGAACCGGCAAGCAGCTCGAAGCATGCAGCGCGCTGCTCAAGCACAAAAGATGCACGAAAAGAACACCGGACGAGCTCGAATTAACAACGTTCACAGCTTGGACAGCGCGCTGCTCAAACACAAAGAAGGACGCGCAAAAACGAACGCACAGGTACACACAGGGCGAGCGGAAACTAAATGCTGTCACAGTTTTAATGCTTTGTGTTTGAGTAGCGCGCTCCTTTCGCAAACGCGGCCGCTGCAGCGAGCGAATTGACATTTGTGCGCTCTGACATTTCAGCGCAAGCTTTCCGTGAAAGCACATGACTAACAAACCACCTCTCTCCGGAGATAAGCGCGCTCGCGCGCGCGCTCGTGCGACTACGCCCTGTATTCGCCCCGAGATGGGGCTAGAGGTGGCAGCACTGTCGCCGCGCTAGTGTGGATAGGCGGCCGGCAGCGTGTATACAAATGTAGACAGCGGCGCTTCGTTGTGAGCAGCTTGAGCTGATTGCCGGCGAATAAAACACGTTGACTGCAGTCCTCTGGTAATATGTACGTTCTCCATTTCCGAATCGATGCACGAAGCCCACTGAACGTTACTGTTACTTGTGAGAGAAAGCAACCTGCCAATGAACGGGATGCTCCTCGCGACAGTCCTGAGGTTTTGCACTTGACATTTTTTGCTGTTCTATTTGCACGTGTTTAGCTGGTGTCCCGCCTAGTATACGCAGTGCTGCGGCGCGACTGAACTAATTACGTATTTACTTCTTGCTTACCCGGCTACTGAATAGCACTCGGTGCACTGTGTGCACGAATACGCTAGAGTGCCTCGATGCGCGCGCCCCCGCTTAGAGTGGAGTCAGCCTTTGAAAGGGCAGATGCCACCTCCTCGGCCTTGGTGGCAGCAAGGTCGCCATTTTGAATCCCCCGCCTGGTCACTTGTGCGTTGCGCGCGTGCTGTTGTTAGGTCGGTGCTCGTTTCCCTCCAGTTTTATGCGCTCGCTACCTTCACCATGGCCGGGTGTTGCGTACCGCAGTTCACCAATCATTCAGGAATGCTGGAAGTTGTATCGTTTTTCAAGAGACCGAAAAGAAAGTATCTTTGGACAGTAAAAATCAAACTCGACAAGTGGCATTCGACGAACATCATCCTTGCAGCGTAAGCTTCCAGCTAGTATTTCGAATTGACATGCAAGCAAAACTTGTGCCGGCGTCAACCTTGCGTAAGAAATGGACACACTGATATCAGCTGCATGCTTAAAAGATTTTGGTTCACGTGAGTATGAATCCCGCTATTACTTCGTAAACATTCCTTACTGCACTTGGTTGGTCCTGTATCGGCCTTTGATTTTTTGCTTTCGCTATTTTTTTGTGATGTGAAACTTATCATGAAAATATATTATGCGTGTTTGTCTGTAGATGATACTCTTCTTTTTTTCTAATATTATTTATTGTGCGATTTACGTCCAGAACCACGATATGATTATGAGAGACGCCGTAGTGGAGGGCCTCCGGAAATTTAGACCATCTCTCTTTAACGTGCACCTAAATCTTAGTATACGGGCCTCTGGCGTTTTGCCTCCATGGGAATTGGGCCGCTGCGGCCGGGATTCGATCCCGTGACCTTCGGGTCAGCAATCGAGCACCATAACCACTAGAAAACCATAGCGGTTCTTGTTTTCTATATCCTTTCCGTGGTTCAAGGACGCCTTCTGTGCTGTCTGATGCCCATGTGTGTATGTGTGCAGTTAAATCTTTGTTTATTCTTCACTGTTTCTGCGTTTCCAGGTTACCTTTTTGTCTGTCTTAAATCATTACGCAGTTCTTTGTTTTTTTAACCATTCACCATCACTGTGAGACGACTAGTGGCAGTCCCTCAGAAAATTCTGCCATGGAGCCCTTTATTTGTGTAACTGCATGCTTCTCTCAGCACCAGCATCAATGCGCACAAATAAGAACCTTTACACAGGATAATAATAGGCGGCTAATAATAACACGCCGACACAAATTCAGTATTTAAATTATTTGAGCAAGCAAATTATTTATTTATTTGTTTATTCATTTATTTATTTATTTATTCATTTATTTATTTATAATATATATAGGCCGTGAAGACTCATACAGAAGTGCGCATACAAACAGCACTCGCGAAGCGTCATTACAAAGAGAGACGCATCATGAAAACAAGAGACGACGGGGCAGCATTGTGTACAGTAGACCCGCTGTGTCACTAAAAAAATACAAGAAACAGTCAAGTTGTACAATGAGTACCTCGTGGAAAACCTCAGGATCTGAGGCACCTCACCTGGTTTTGCGCTGCCTCCGTGATCTGCCCACTTTTGTTTTGACCAGCTACGACGTCATCTACGACAGCATCATATGGACGTCACGTCCAAATCTGTGACGTCATTATGGCGTCATATGGCGACGTCATCACGTGACGATGATTTTTGCATCATGTCCCCGACGCGCGGAACGCCAACGCCGCGGCCAAATATCGCGTTTTATGAGGCATTTAAGGCTTTCGCCTTTAAAAAAACGCAAAAACGTCCGCCTCGGTGGTATAGTGGTTACAGTACCGGCTGCTGACCCGAAAATCGCGGGTTGATCTCGACCACGGTGGTCGCATTTCGGTGCAGGTGTAAGCTAGAGGCCCGTGCACTGTGCGATGGCAGTGCAGGCTAAAGAAACACCAGATGGTCAAAATTCATGGAGCCCTCCACTACAGCGGCCCTAATCATCGTGGTTTTGGCACGTAAAACCCAGATATTATTATAATAAAGGAGACAACAAAGGACGCAGTGGACCCACCGCGTAGAATGCAAGACAGTATTGGAAACACTCAGTACCATGTGCATGCGATTGGACACGCAAAAAGAAAAGCTGCAGGTGCAAAAAAAAGGGAAAACGCACATATACTGCGCCTATGTAAAGTTTTATGGCATACTACACAACAACGTATTCATTGTTTTGATAAGGACTCCGATACCGATACAAATGCGTCCGCAGATTGTGAGCAAGAAATGTCAGCTATGATAATGATAAAGAAGCTTTCATTCATTATAGCAGAATATTTGCACCACACTGCCCCTCGGTCCTTTATCCTGTGTACAATTTGTATGATGCCATTTATAATAAACGAGTAAATTGTTTGTAAACTCAGCAAAATAAGCCACCTTAATCACGCTTAGGTAGCTTCGAAACACTAAAATGTGTGTGTTGATTACACATACTTCTGTTGCTGCTGACATGGATATAAATACTTTAACGATTATTTGTGTTTTTGGAATGCAGCGTTTACGAGAAACTAAGTAAGGCTTGAAACTCAACTGTGTCGTTTCCGCGTCGGAAGGAAGAATATTCGTTTTCAACATGTCTACGTCTAGCCCCAGTGCATACCACATACACATGGCGTCAGTTTACTGAATTTCATGCTCCCTTAATAAACATTTAGGCAACAACAGCACTAACGGCTGTCAAGCATCAAAAAGAAAAGAAAAAGAAAGAACTCGCTAGCGTACACTTATTTTCGGACGTCTCCGCGTACCGCAATCGCGTTATGTAGCGAGTTCGCATGCTGCCTAGCGGCGACGGGATTCACAATGGCGGCCGCCGTAGCAGACGCGGGCTGTCCTCATTCTCAGCGGAGCGCGCGGGATCAAGGCACCCTAGAATACGCACCCGCGTCTTTTTTTCGTATTCAGCTCTCCATGATATGTGGGACAGTTGATAAGGAATTTAGTCAGAAAAGCTACGTGGCTGACAGCGCTTTAGCACTATGAAGATCTTTCATACGTAAGCGCTTGATTTTTTCCAGTAACAGTGTAAAAGGAAACAGTTCAGCACAGAGCTTTCTTCGATTCATACCTGCATGACAATGATGCAACAAAGGAGTGGTAATTTTTCGGAAAAGTGAGGACATTTGTTTTTCTTTTTCAATCCAATGATGCTCACTACCTTCATCAATCTATAGAGGCCGCACAAAAGCTCAAGGTAGCGTAAAAACAACAAAGATAAGGTTTTGCGTGAAATTACAACGATTTGATGTAAGGCACGCCGTATATATGGATTATTTTGACCATCTGCGTTCTGTAACGCGAACCGTAATTAAAGTACACCAGTGTTTTAGCACACATATCGCCCCAAGTTAAAACAGCGCCCGGCAACTCAGTTTTATCACTTCGGTGTCATTCCATTATTTTGTTTTTTAGGGGATTATTTAAGTACCGAATTGTCAGACATCACTTGTGAA
>NC_051178.1:111873782-111927791 GCF_013339695.2 Rhipicephalus sanguineus | reverse complement strand
TGCTTCCCACCAACACTAGCTCTTCATTCACTGACTATTGAACCATAACTTTCGCGTTGTTAGATAGAAGTTTAACATTTTATATGCGGTTATTAAACCCTCCTCCCGCCTTTCTGAGAGTAACCATATCATGTGTACTAACGAAGTGTAATCGTAGATTTCATTCCTTGAACTTAACATTATTCCTCGCTCCAACCAATACATTTAAGTACACTTTTTCCAACGTACGACTGAGCTATGGAATTCTGTGCCCGGTAGCACTCGATCCTTCCCTCTAATAGACTCAGTTGCCATTGTCGGGCGACAATCTTGCTAATATGTAAATGACTTCAGTTTTAAATGCGAGGCATTTCTCAGCGAACCTCAGGCACTTTAGGCGTTTCTATCTATCTATCTATCTATCTATCTATCTATCTATCTATCTATCTATCTATCTATCTATCTATCTATCTATCTCTGTAGCCGCCTACGTCTGGGCGCTCTCTTGGTCGTCTCCATAAGACGTGATATACCAAAATTGGCACAGCTGGGCATCAGTGTATGCTGAACACGACTCACTGGTCATGACATGAATAACGCAAAATACCTCTCGTGTACGTCATGAAACCCTCTCTCTCAGTCACGTGTGGCACACCCGCATACCAGAGTTCATGTCATTCGTGTATGTGCTACAGGTGATTACAGTCTCAACCAACACGGTAAACGCGAACACACACATGACACGGAAAGAAAGTGATAATAATAATAATTGTTGGGGTTTCATGTCCCAAAACCACGATATGATTTTGAGAGACGCTGTAGCGAAGGGCTCCGGAACGCACAGTACACCGGCATCTAGCATTTTGCCTCCATCGAAAGGCGACCACCGTGGCCGGGATCGAACCCGCGACCTTCGGGTCAGCAGCCGAGCACCGTAACCGCTACACTACCGCGGCGGACGCAAGGAAAGTGAGGAAGCTGAAGACAGAACACCTTCGGGTAGCAGGGGTCTTCCAGGGGACAGAACACCCCTGGAAGACGCTAAACTACCGTGCGCTCGTTCACGTGGTCCGCAACGTGGACCACGTAGATTACGCAAAAACCGGGGTCAGTGCTTCCTACAACAAACCTGCCGATAGAACCAGGCCCCTCATCATTACCGGTGACTTCAACAATGATTTATCAAAACCCAACAACGCCTGGTCTTTATACTGCGTGAAAGACGGGACAGGGCATCAAAAGACCTCACAGCCACGTCGAGGACAGGAGGCGTCATGGATCATTTCATCGTAAGGCGCATACAGGATTTCCACCAGCTGTGCTATACCTCGCACTTCACTACACTTAGACCCCTCGTAGCCGCGATCTTGCACGGATCCGATTAACAAGTCCGATCCAGCTGCTGGTGCTCACTGATCACGGTGATGATGACCTTGTTAAAGAACTGCCAAGAACCCCTTCCATACATGCACACGGGTTCGTGAAACGTGCGTGCGTTCTCCGTCATAACAGACAAGTGCAAGCATACCACCTGTAACTGCCACTGTGACTGTTACCTATGTGCGGTGCGCCTGCGCGTGCCACTCCGCTCTGTGGATATCCAGGGGAACTTTCCTGAATGAACCTTAGTTGCGAGTAACGCCTGCCCTGTGCATTCGTGTTTCTTCTTTGTGCTGTTCATATTCGCGCTATCTAGTATTGAAGAATACAAGCACTACATATGAGCTCACCTCGTCTGGTGTTGGTAACACCCATGTTGCTGTTGGCATCGTTACGCAACTGTAAACTGGTTTTATAATACATATGCGACTCTTCAGCATATCAGTGTGTTTATACCACTTCCATATTTCTCTAGCGTCATTCCGTAACGTTTCGCTCAATATAAAAAAATTACGCCACAGTCACCATCCCGCACATGCTTCGCATAACATCGATTCCCATGGTACGTGGGATCTGCCGAATTTTTTTATCATTGTTCTTTTTGCGCATTTTTAGGGGGCAAGCAGTATTGTTTTGAATTTTTCCCTAACCACCTTTGTACGTCGCTCTCCCTTCTGCTCTAGCTTTACACTAGGGATACAGTATATCTAAACAAATAATAAGCTCGAAATGATGAGCACGTAAAGTTGAAAGAGAGCGGCACAGCGGTGAAGTTTGTTAAATATATTACACGTGTAAATGATGCATAGCGTTATAAGCCTATTTTTACGAGTAGCGCATCCTGGTCACACGCATATATGCGCGTGAATAATTCTTTGCCTCTGTAACACATTTCTTTACAAGCGCTAGAAAGTGCTATATGAGTTCAGTAGCAAATTAGGTCCGCATATTACAGTCGAGACCCGCGATAACGAAATCCCGAGGGAACGAAATTCTCACCGCAACGAAATATTCTCGGAGCACCGGCGAACGCCCATAGGAGTCAATGCATTTCGTAACTCGCTACTACGAAAGATATTCATACCGCAGTCCCTCATTAACGAAATTTTTGAAACACGAGAGCGCAAATAATATACTCTCGCAACATTACCTACATTCGAAAACTGCTGAAATGCAATCATGCTACACTTAAACCGTGCAAAACTTTCGCTACAGCGCACTTCAGAGGCAGCCGTCATTATTGTTTACAAGAAAACATAAAGCTGGCGACAATGATGATGATGATGGCTTGCCGAAGCACCTGCTCGTTATCGCGGACTACATAGTCAAATCCACATTCCTCATGGAGTTCGTTCGTTGGCTTGGCTCTGTGCTTGGCTTTGTCGGCTTTGCGCGCACATGGTCGCGTGTGTGGAGCCATTTGTGGAGCGTTTGCTTGGTCGCTTGGTGCAACGTGAACTGTGTGTTGCGATTGCTTCGTCCGATTTCGCTGCCTGCGAAGATGCCGCCTCCAACTAAAAAGCGGAAGTTCATCACGCTGGAAGATAAGGCTGCAATCATCAGTGAGGTGGAAACGGACAGGGAAAAAATGGACATCGCCGAAGAATTCGGCGTTGTATGCAGCTCACTGTCCACGATTCTGCGCTGATCCGCGCTGATCCAGCGGAGCCGGAAGAAGGTTGACCTATAGGCGCACTTGATGACTGTACTGGTGACAGTGCAGTGCCGCCGTCACTGACCAGTGCATGGGGCGAACTTTGTGCCGTGGCAAACGAGATTCCCGATCGAGAGGCATGAAATTGTTGCGTGGTAAGGCCCTCCAAAGCAAACTTACTGACTTTTGGAAATAAAATGTTCGTTTTGTAAATTCCATGTCTTTTCTGCCGCATTCTCGCGCCAACGAAATTCCCACAAGAGCGAAATTTTGTGCTTTCCCCGCCGATTTCGTTATTGCGGGTTTCAACTGTAATGCAACATCATAACGTAGAGGATATAATTGCATGTAACCAGATTCGTTTATTCACGAAGTATGTAGTATGTAAGTGCATTTTCTATATGGTGAGCTGCTTTGATCTTACAATAACGGATAATAGAATTGACTAGAATTGGCTCGTAGGAATAAATCTAGTGCTAGACATGTTTCTGAATGAGAACACAGGTTCGGTCACAATTCTGCTGTGGTTTTCAAATGTTGTACTGGCGTGCTGTGTGCTGTTTCTTTTCTGTAGTGCGACCCTGTGCTCACTCGAATGAAGAATTTGAAGTTTAACAATATACAGCTTCTACACGACTCAAACAATCTTCCTCCAACTTACCTGCCGATTTTGGTGGTGTCCCTGCAGTCGACGCGTGATTCTGGCAGACGCTCTTCATGTGCTCCATGTCCTCGCTCGTCGCAATAATAAACTCGAATGGAAAGCCCAGACCCAGCTTCGCACTGTGGGATACAACTCGTAAGCTGGGCAGCACTTCCACGGTCAGCTCGAGAGGCCCCAACTCCGCCAACAGTCGAGACGCCAGCGCAAGCCAAGCGGCGGCCAGCAATACCATCTCAGCCGCCTCTACGACTTGCTTTTGATGCGCTCGATCGCTGTGCTGTCTCGTCGTCGAAGTAGCACTTCCATTTCGACACGCGCCCCCCCGGGGGCACCCCATTCGATGCCGAGCACCCATGGGACCGTGGAAGAACACATGCGAAACCAGAGACAGCGTCACGCATCGCAGCACGGCATATGAGATCGACAAAGCGACACCGCCTTCTGTGGCCGGTGACACACTGTGCTCCTTGTACCGTGACGCTCCCGGCACGGCAACAGAGGAGCCGCCGTCGTGTCCGTCGCATCGCTTGGTGTGGCGAGGCGAACCATACGTGACGCGAGCAGCTAGCTGAATGTCGTGCTTTCAATCTCTGCAGTGCATGCTGTAGCCTAACGATGGCGGCATTGTCGCCAGGACACGTCTAGTCGTACGACTGACACACGGAAGCACCGTCGATGAGGGCGGGTGAAAGCTAACACTGTTAGAGCAGACTTGTTAGCAATACCGTAAGGCCGAAAGTATTATGCACGTCTTCGTGATGTCCTGCGTAGGAGAAACAATGCATCGTGTCATAAAATGGTGACGTACGTAGCCCAACTAGTTGTCAGGCACCATTTTTTCCCCTTCCCTCTTGAGATATGTGTAAGTGAAGATCTAATAGAAGCTATGCACGACTTCCTGGCCCTTTTCACTTGTTAGTGTATTATGGAGGTCATTGTTTTCTTACCCGCCTAGTGATAAATGCTCTTTCATATGCAACCGTCTCCTGCGAGAGAGAACTTTATTGAAAACGAACCGCAGACTGGGCCCAATATCTGGGTTATCGGGAAAGTATGCCTTAACAGGCAACATTTTTTGCTTGGGGATGCTATGCTGTTTTTGTTGTTTTTTTACAAGGAACACCTAAGACATAAACAATTATTCTCACTTGAGTAAATTATTATTTCCTATATGCAAAATCACCGCGCCCGCATCGAGAAAACGCGCATAAAGAAACTGCGGGTGGCCACGCCACCTTGAATTTTTCGCACGCAAACGCCCTGACGTCATATATTTTGACAGCGTCTACTGGGTCCTACGTAGTTCCTAATCAGTAAAAGTGAAGTACATTGTCCTTTGAGGAGGCCATAGACTTCGGGAGATTGAAGTTTCAGGAATTTCGTTGAAGCATTGGTAGCGAACATACAAAAAAATGTACTTTAAAATCTGTGACGCCACGCGCAGAGATTGCGGTGCGAAATATAAAAAAAGGAAACTATGACCTTGGTTTCCTTCACCATGAAAAGACCTATGATTGTGAAATTAACAATATCAGAGTTTTTAGAGCACAATTTATCAATGTAAACTGATTCATTGTTTCACTTAGTGTCCATTTTAGTAGACAATAAACTTCTATTTTCATTGAGATAATAAAGAAAGGTTGTACAAGAGCTTCAATGCATTGGCCACGTATCTGTGAAACGGAAAGCTCAAATACGTACTTTAGACCATCGTTCCAAGCCTCTACAACGACCATACGTGATTGCCATTCTACAGCACTAGTGCTGCATATTGGTAAAAAAAAAAGAAATTAAAAAGTGCGACGTTTATTGTGTAACATTTTTATTATTTACATTTATATAAAGTAAACAAAGAGTGTCTCAAAACGTGTACAAGAATATTTTGGCCATATCATGTTGAATGACATTGCGTTAAGTCCCGCCTAGCTACCTTAGCGTCCCTGTGCAAGACAATGCCTCCTTGGCTCCGATATGCCCGGTAATCCCATAGTGATTGCACGCTAGCAATACAGTTCAGCCCAACATTCGAATACAACACATCTCATGTCAGCTATAGATGTTAATGTGAGATGTTAAGGTGAAAGAACCGAAGCTGTTACACTTATGAGTAATTTTGTTACGCCGATTAAAGTCATAACCCCACGATCTCGCCGCGTCGAGTAGGAGGTGCTCGGGAGTATGTATCACGTGGACTAGCCTAAGCAAACCTGTTTTCGTAATGCTTTGTTATTTCATCAATACAAACCATGCCACCCTAGAACACATTCTGTGGGAATGCGCACATGTACTGGATGAAAATTCAGTCTCCTCAGAGCAGTTTGGGGAGCGGTGTATAGCCGCGTACATCAGCTGAAATTTACAAGAACAACTGTGCGTCATTCAGCGAAGCCGAGAGGTGGTTGTGAGAGAGGGTCTCTCCACCGCCCCTGGTGCGGCCCAGGTCAAGGCGTCAATCCACTGGTTTCAATAAAGTTGTTTCGCACCATCACTCGTCCCTAACAGGTCTCTCGCCTACCACCCTGATGTCGTTAAAAATAAGCAATCAGCAACAAGTATAGTATAACAATGATAATAAATTACCACGTTTGAAACTCCACGCTGTCTTACAAGCGTTCTGGAACAGGCGTACGCAACACTAGTTTTCAGACGCCAGAATGAAGCAAAGCCGAGTTCTAATAACTTATAACTTTAGGTTCTCATTGCCTTGATGCAAAGACGTTCGCATTAATCAGCGCAACACGATACACCATTTAGGTTATTCTTATTGCCATTTTGTAGTTTATGTTTGCATTGCGCGCGCGAGGCACCCTTTGTCGACAAGACCCCAGCAGCTAACGCTAAAGTAGAAGAACCAAACGGCTAGCTCGTTCCCATAGCGATATTAAGCGTAAAGAGTGCTGCATAACCACCTGCCTCTGAAATACCGGGTCGCCTGGCATTAATTAAAGAAATAATCAAAATGAAAGAAAGGCCTTGGCACTAAGTTTTTGAATCCTCAAGCACAATAATCTTAGAGGTGCATCCCAGAACAATCTGCAGAAAAACGTGGCCGCGAACTTCTGGTCGCATATATCAAAGAGCTTTTGAATGCTGTCCCTGCAGACGCGCTTGGGAACGAAATGTAGGAAACGTATTTTGCCGTTTAATGAAACTCACAAACCCAAAACACAACCTTCGGGCTCGCACGGCGCAATTCAAACACTCGCTAAAGGAATGTGCTGCGAATGAAGCCCACGCCGAATGCTGCTTTTTCCTTTGTTTTTTACAAGCCGGAAGCAAAGGCACTTTCATGAGCGCGGGCTCCATGATACGAAGCCGTTCGTCCCAGTGCTCGCTAAAAATAAGCAGCACGCGACTTCCACCAGACACATTAAAATGCCGCCTGCGCGAGCCACAGCATGGAGGAAAAAATCGTGCTCGGAAAATAGCATGTTGTCATATGGGCAACGCAATAAAAAAGTCAGTAACTCCCAACATGAGATCACCATCTCAAAGGTTCTGAAGCGTGCGCAAAGCTGCAGCAACACAGCCGAACAAATATTCCCGTTCAACACGCTCTCTTGCTGAGGGCACTTGGTGGAACATTACTGAAAGGAACGAAAAAGCGAAGGGAATGAATTAAAAAGGAGTTTAGCTTGTAAAAAAAAAAAAGATTTCTGCATGCCTCTTCTAGTTCATCATTTGCTCCACATGCCGGACCATCCCCTAAGCCACCCTGACTCCAGCTTGTTCAGAATGTCAAAAAGTTGGACAAGTTGGTAGGCCTTCATCACTAAAGAAGGCAAGGCGTATAAACAAGGAAACAGGAGACGGCAATCAGACGGTACAGACGCCTAATGATGAATGAACGCACTGTCTTCTATTGTTCTCTTCTGTGCTTGTCTGCACGCCCTACCTACTTCCAGTTTACCGCCCCGTGGAATGCATTTATTAACGTTCTTGCGCATTTATTTTATTTGCTTGCATCATGTTAATGCTCTCATGTGTCGAGAAACCTAGTTCTTCGCACTGCATGTGTGCCTGGCCGTGTGCTTGTCACGCCGAGCGAGGCCATTTTTCACAATACAAATATAGCTGCTGCCAGCCTTTGCAAACAGTCAGCACTATTTGCAAAGTCAGTCCGCTTGCTCCGCGTGATCGTGTTCTGCTTGCTCCGCGGCGGCGAATGCTGGCGCCAGGGACCGGCCTTGAACCAAATGGCGCCACAGTAGCCTAGCAGCGGAATTCGTCGTTGCTGAATTCTATTTCCTGCCTCTCTTAATGTTGAACACTGCAGCGTCAACGGTTTTCACGAATACTACTCGCATTAGATCACACGTCTGCCGTTCTTTCAGTGTAGGCCCTGCACATGCCTGCAGATTGCATTGGCATCATCAAACCCAGTTTTCACAAAAAATGAAGTCACGTTTTTAAGCATCATTGTTTTTCGCGGAAGTTGTGGCGAAGATGAAACCATGGAATGTTTAAAACACACATACCTGAGTGATTATTTTACTCGTGTCGTTGAAATTGCTCTTATGCTTTTTAGCCACATGCATCTGTATATGTCTAACGTAATTTACAAACGGTTACGCTGTAACAGGTCACGACCAGCAGAACAATCTACAGCAAGACTCTTCTTCAAATTCAGCACAGAGACGTGTACTCCATGGTAAAACTAAAAACCGCCGTTGCTTCTTGGGTATAGCGGCTGAGAAACATCAAATATGTGGCACGACAAAAATAAATGGGCTCCAGTAGAAGGTGTGCTGCCCATCAAGGAAAGAAAGTGCTTTGAAGCTCTACAAGCGTTGCCTGAGAGATTAGCGCGTTAAAAAGTCATACCGCACACGTGGGGTCCCCGCGTGTTTCCAGGGCCCTCTTGTGATATTATTAAATGGATACTTTTCCAATTCTACAATTTTACACATGCAACCATGATACTTGTAAAAGAACACTATTCGTGGAGGGTAAGTGAAAGGTGAAATGTGCCTATAACTCGGTCGAAAACCTAAACCCCTGTTTAGCTTAAAACACAAACAATTTGCAAAAGCAGCAATCTTATTCATATTTCTTTTTTTTATACTATAGGTACGTCAATGTTGCGACGAAAAATGTGTTTCAAGGTGTGCATAGGCTTAAGCAAAGAGCAACACGTATAAATAAACATCACTGGGCCGATTGTAGTGGCATTTATTAGCAGTCGTACAACGCGCTCGAATATTTTCTGCTGATCACGCCTACGTCAGTGCGCGCCTTGTTACTCAACGAGAGATCCGAGTGCAGTGTGTCGTGCTGCACCAGCGCACATTCGCGTGCAGAGTTAATTCTTCAGAACGCGATTGTCTACTAAACAGAACGCCTTGTTGATCTCCTCTTGCGTGATACATTTTATGAAACCGCGTCCCGAAACAGCCTGACAATACAGACGCTGCAATTCGCATATGAATTACCCTGCAAAGCATTTTATACCTTCCGTGACAAAGAAACATCTCTCATGCGTTTCCATTGTGTCTTCGCATAGATAAGTCGGTTCAGTAGCTCTGGTTTCGTGTTTAGTCGACGAAAGTCTTAAGACAGTCGGTCACGGCCTTCTTGTCAGCATTCGGTGCGTTTGGCGTAAAATGCGGCAACTCATTCAGTATGCACCGCATGCGTGTTAGAGACGCGGAACGCTGCTGCGAGGCTGCATGCAGCGTCTATTTTTGTTGGTAGTCTCAGCGACAATCTGGGAACACTAGACGTTTGGGGCAGCTGGAAAAGAAATTGGGACAACAGTTTCCTAAGTTACACGTCCATACAACGAGTTAGAAGAAGGGTTAGTGTTTTCATTAGATTTTCTTTTTTCTGCAGATGATACGATACTCTTAATAAGGGATCAGAAGTCGAAGAAGTGAAACGACACGCGAAGTAAATTTGATTACTCGTTCTTACACGCCAAATCGCGACTTGATTGCGAAGCACGCCGCAGCGGAGCACTTCTGAACGACTTTTATTAGCCATATTATTCAGACGGCCGCTCAAATCTCAACGATTCACACACCTCGTTCCGTGACCCAGTACATGCCCCACTGTGCAAACGCTGATGTATTTACATACATGCTATGCAGTTATCGATCAGCCAGGCGTTTCTGAGCTGCGTCAACTGCTTCAGCGTGGCCCAAGACAACCAGTTTCGCCTAGAGTTACTGTACATGTCTCCCAATGTATATCACGCTTAAGGCATCCATGTACAGTAATTCTAGTTTCACGTTGAGCGTGGCTTTGCGCGGCTTTTAGCGCGGCCTCGTGGGTCCTATAGCTACCTGGAAATTGATTCGTGAAGGATGAATATAAAGTGTAGTTGCGTTGAAGACTTATACCTTCGTGTAGGCCATGTTCTTGCCTCTTAGTTCGCGTTCAAGCGAGTGCGAGCTCGAAGGTAGCTCTGAAATGTAAAATAGTAGCTCTGAAATCAACTATAGGAGATGTGTGTGTGTGTGTGTGTGTGTGTGTGTGTGTGTGTGTGTGTGTGTGGGTGGGTGGGTGGTGGGTGGCTGTGTGTGTGTGGGTTTGTATGTATGTGTGTGTTGTGCACGCGGGTGCGTGCATGAGTGCGTCCGTGCGAGCGCTTTTTCTTCCCCCGTGTACAAAACTAACGAAACGGAAAATAGGGGTAGCCCGCACCAATGGGAGTCAATTGGATATAAATGGGTAAGGGCAATATCGCAAAATATTTTTTGAAAAAAAAAAGGATTCCAGAAACCAGCTCACTATTAACTTGCACAATAGTCCCGCACGCCTTCTTTTTAATAGCATCCGTAATGCTGACAAATGTACTCGTAATTCATACTGTCGACGAGAAAAAGGATAATGAACTGAAGGGCGACCATGAGCAGGAGTTCCACCATCGCATGGAATAGCCGAAGACGTTGCCCTTTAGCGTACTACCTTGCCCTCATTCGCTGATAAATCTCACCGCTGTCGCTTTCGCCAGCTTTCACGACATGCAAAGAGAGCGCACATTGTACGTTGTCCGGCCTCTTGCACCATATAGCTAAACCACATCGCGAAATGGCCACTTGCGGACCGTTTGGTCACGCTGTCTGGGCGCACGCCAAAGTCGCCGGCTCGGCCCCGCAGCAGGACCTGAAGAGTTACGCTACCAGAAACGCCACAGTTTGCTCCACAAAAGGTGCTTCATTGTCCGCAGCTTACACTCGCTATGCTGTCACGCATGGCGTCTCTCACTCTCTCGCGTTCCTATCCTTTCACTCTGGATAGGCACTGCATTAAACGGGCTACCTCGTCAGCGATTCTCCAGTATAGTTGTACTGCAGCTACACGCTGCATATAGTGGGAGTGATGGCTTTGCTGGCAGCCGCCTTCTTGACAGTGGCGTCTCGTCTCCTTTCTGAGTTGGGTCCGCTGGAACTAAGCGTCGAGATAGCGCCAAAATTAGAAGTGGGCTCAGGACGTGCGAAATTCGGTCTGCAGTTGCCGTTTGAACTTGTTCTCGCGTCGAGCGAAGACTTTCAGAGCATGAGTCGCATCTGTCAACCAAGGTCAACGCATGGAATAACTGCGACGTCCTTCGAACGTAAGTCTAATGCAGGATGTGTCATGTATTAGTTTTGTAGTGCTCTAAAGCCGATCGAACTTTAGCGCGCCCGTCTTCACAACACTTAAGACAAGCTAATACAGTGCGTTAAGCATTTGAGGAAGAGTCTAGACACCAACCTCCTGAATATCCCGTGTGCAAGCCGATACGTAGCAATTCACTTTGTTGGTGCATCACATTCGATTCAGGTACTTGAGTAAGGTAGTCACAAGCTCGGTGCATTGCGGTGTTCGGGATTGCTCACAGGCTGCTGGTTTGTCAATTGCTCAGTCACGCTGCACCCATCTATATTACACGCCGCTCTTTTGAATGACTCGTTTCGAATAGGGATGGCCGACAACGCTCTTTGCGACGCCTGCGGCACCGAGGAGACCTTGCAGCACATCTTCTGCGACTGTCATCGCTACGATGCGCAGAGACGATCCCTCATATTCGCTCTCGCTCGTCTTCACAACAGACCGTTGACACTAGAAACAGTTCTACAATGTCATCCTGATAAGTCATCGAGAATTCAAGCAACCAAGGCATTGCTCAAATTCCTAAGGACAACAGGCTTACACGAGCGGCTGTAGACTTTTTAATGATGCCGCATACCGCACAAGACTGCCGCTCTGCGCTGTGAAGCTATGTGTGTGCGTGTGTGTTCCCCTCTCTTTCTCTCTTTCTTTACTCTTCTTTCAATCTCCCCCATCCCTTCCCCCTGTACAGGGTAGCATACCGGTTATGCCAAACTGGTCAACATCCCTGTCCTCTCTCCCGTTTTCCTTCCTTCCTTCTTTTGAACGACACCCAACGTTTCTTAAAATTTCCTGAAAGAAGACGGCTGCATATTTTCAAAGGATAGAGAAAACACCAGTCAACAACATGTTCTTTATCGTAATGTAATCCAAACATCCATACATGCCGATACTTGCTTTAGAAGTTACACAGGCATATAATATATTTGTCTATGACCCTTGCACATAAGTATTCAGTATTTGGCCACTCAGAGCGCATTCATTCGAAATCGAGCATACAGACACCAGTCATTGACATGCAAGCAGAGTACTCGACATTCTATTGCCATTAGGCTCCCTATGTAGCTAGGTCTAACGCGGGCTATACATAAAAAAGCAGAGCACTGCAGTCACACCCATCAACTAGACCACATTACACGGCTCGAGCACACCGCAGGCAACTCATACTTGCTATAATGAAACACTCGCCAAACATTCAATACTGGTGTATAACACAAGAGTAGAGTACCACTGTGTCACCGGATTGGACGCGATACCGTGCTAACGTATGGGGAAGTTCCTGGCTTGATTGTCATGGTTTGCGTGATATGTATATATATATACATATATACACACTATTAATGAGAACTAACAGACAATAATGCCAAGGAAAGTATAGGGGATGTTTTTAGTTGTAAATGTAAGGTAAATGGGAGGAAAGAAAAGTGGACGAAAAGATAAGTTCACGTGATACGTGACGCCAACAGGCAGAAAAAGAGTGTTCCACATTCGCCGTCATGGCTACTGGCGGCGCTGACTGACGCTCCCACCTTTAAATGTACATATATACCCTATAAAGTGGACGAGGGGATGGCCGCCGCGGTAGCTCAGTTGGTAGAGCATCGGACGCGTTATTCGAAGGTCGCAGGTTCGGTCCCTGCCCGCGGCAAGCTATCTTTTCGTCCACTTTTCTTTCTTCCCACTTACCTTACATTTACAACTAAAAACATCCCCTATACTTTCCTTGGCATTATTGTCTGTTAGTTCTCATTAATATTGTGTATAACAAAGAAAACGAGCCCTTAAGATTAACACTTCTTTCCTATATATGTATATATATATATATGTGTGTGTGTGCCTGTGTGTGTGCGTGGTTGCTATTTTGTACGAAGTATCATGGTGAACAGAGCTAGCTAGAAATGATATAGATTAGTTCGAGCTGGAAACTATAACTATGCAAACGATGAAAAAAACTGTCGCTAAGTATCAAGTGGTGGTTCGAAAAATTTGTTCGAAAATACGCATTATATACAACCATGTCCAATGTTTTACAATACGTTTATAGCAAATGCGGTTCCTTCCTGTTGGTGTGTGATGCTGAAGAAGCCTCTCTGTACTTGAACTTAAGCTTTGAGCTTTATTTCGTATCCATGCAAGACACCGATAACATTAGCGCAGAAAGAGACGCCATACATGACTAAGTATGTCCTGTAAATACTACGCATTTCTTATGTTTTATATTCTTTTAGGCCAGGATAAAAAAAAACACTTTTCATGAACACTTTTTAAACGGTTTGTATTCGAGTTAGCGATTTAAATGTGAGAAGGTCAGTTATCTCTAAATCTAGCGACAACATTAACGATTGCGCCGAAGCAGCGAACGTGTGTGGTGGCAATGACTGGGTCAACGCTTTAATTCTGGTCATGCTGTCAGCGTTTGTTAGTAAAACCGTGCTACCTGAAGAAATATTCCTGCATCGACACATCGAGGAACAGAATCGTTGAGGTGAATGAAAGTGTTTATTCCTAAAAGAAACTTTTCAAAGCTGTGACTTTTAGAGCGAACTACCGTTGACGTAAACCCCGGGCTCAACGTTTTAAAATACTCAATGTCTTATTCTAATTTAAATCGCTGATTAAACTTAGACTACTCTCAAATCACTAATGCGCGCCGACAGTATCGTGCACGAGTCAACACACATTCTAGCAAGCTCTTAGTGCGGATACAGAGGCCTGTTGAGATAAGCTAACTATAGAGGCTTTACTGAACAATAGACATATTTATTCTATGTCTTCACGTGTAGATTAGCCACGACAAAATAGGACATGGGGCATGCTGTTGTGACGCTGGCAACTGGGGTTCATGCCTTAGTGTCTGACCTCAATTCAATATGGTAAGTGTGACATCAATTTGTTGTTATTCTTTTTACATCTATCGCCGTCGAATCATACTTAGGGAAAGTGTCTATCATTTAACATGCTCTTTCTACTTCCAGCGCGCCCTTCACCGAGCAGTAGTTGTAGCAGTACTAGAACAGTGCTATAGAGGCGGTCCTTCTGTTCCTTAAAATTGGGAGAATGGCTGACTGGAAAACTTGGTCCATCATGTCAATAACCAGTGAAGCTTCTGTAGCTCGGCGTAACGTGTGTGACCGTGCCCTATAACTATCATCATCATAAATGGGTTTCTGCCGGGTAGATCCCACTACTCACCGCTACGGCGTGGCCTGTACTAACCCTAAGAACGAGTGAGAGAGAGAAAAGAAAGAAGAAAGAAAGAGAGAAACAAACAGAGAGACGGAAACAAAAGATATAAGGAAAGAGAAAAATTCTTGCCGAAAAGAAATTCTCGAGAGGTAAGACTCGAACCCGCACCCTCGATCCGAAGGTGAGCGTCCTAACCACTCGGCTATCCAGGCACGCTAGCAGAGCATAGCATAGCCTTGGATTGTATAGTGTAGCAAGGGGGTGCGAAAAGGAAGCGAGCGTGTGGAGGAGAGATGTAATGATGATGAAGAGGGAAAGAAGGAGGGGAGAGAGGAAAGCGTAGCACAGGCAGAATGAGAAAGAGAGAAACGGAGAGAAAGAAATGCAGAAAGAAAAAAGAAAGAGTGACCGTGAGAACAGCAACGAAAGAAAGAGAAAGAAGTAGACAGAGAGGAAAAAAATGATAGCAAGGAAGAGGAAGCAAGCACCGCGTCGTCTAGCGACTAAATACTGCAGCTAAGGAAACCGCAGCACATGTACAAGCTGCGCATGCGCAGTAGCTTAGCCACGTCCACCGACGGAGACATCGCGCGCAACCTCCGCTCTGTAGTGCATAGCCTGGCTGCATATTCTCTAGGAGGAAGCCGCGCATCTCGAAGCTGGACGTGTCGGTCGACGGGAAGTACGCGCGTCGACGGGCCCGTGCTTCGCTGTGCCAAGCTTTGCGTGACTAGTTATAGAGATATGTGTAGCTAACTAGAAGCAAATTATGCACCGGCGAATGGAAGGAAGAAATGCCACTGAAGTAGGACTCCATGCGCAGGCGGAGTAGTTAGGTGGTAGCTCGAACAAAATGTCAGCTAACGTTGCCATTTCGAAGAAGGCCTTTCCCATATCTCATATGTGGGTCATTGGGTCATATCTGGAGAGGATTTGTTGTCAGGATTCCAGAAAAATATCGATACCGATCCCCCACGACGACGAAAATCTGGACGCCGATCCTGAAGTATAGTTTTTGTTCCGCGTTGTGTTTCAACGTTTCAAAGCAAAGAAAATGCTTACGACCAATCCCGTCTGTGTAGTTTATCCGAACAAAGCGTTATTAGTTATCATAGGCGAGGAAATAATGCGAGCACTATTTAGCAATGTCACAAACAGCCACAAAGTCATCAGAAAAAAAATGTGGGAGAAAAAGTGTCAAGTGCGGGCCGCGGGCCGCATGTTTGAGGCACCTGGCATGGATCAACAGCGTGTCCTAAGAATGGCAGCCACTCGCGACGGACGGGTTCTGGTTCGCACCATGATGAACGAAGCAAATGTGAAACAAGAAATACGTGAAGAGAGAAGGCCGAAGCGAAAGATGGTGGTACTATATTCAAGGAAAACCGTTGCGCTTGACTGGTTCGTGCTACGGAATTTTACAAAATTATTATGCTGGAGGTATTAGGCTGGTCGCAATGAGAGCTTGCGAAACATAACTTTGTGAGTGGCGCTCCGTAGCTGCAGATGCGTTTCAGTTTGCGAATCTTTGTTTTTTATTTTCGGGGCTTCCACGGTGAATCGCGTGGCTTCTCACTATAAGTGGTCATAAACAGCTAGCGGGCCAATAGAAGCTCGAAACACTGGAATAGTTATTTTTTTTGGGCCGCATAAGATTACTACACGTGTTTTCACAATTCTATTCTTTTTTTTTTCAGAATCTTATGGACAGCCTTACCAAACACACAGACCTGTCTGCACGGTGGCGCTTCTGAAAGAAAGAAACAGCTTCCTCAATTTACAACCATACTGGAATAAGAGAGAGAAGTTTATCAGAAAAAGGCAACAACGCCGGCCCGGGTTAATGTGCTCTGGTTTGCTATCATGCACTGTATGAACAAGACTTTTTTTCTGTCTCTATAACAAATATTCGAAACTTAATGCAAACTTGTTCGACCACATCTTGTGTTCTTAATATAGAAATACCAAAATTCATTCTACGCAATGAATTCAGGAATGCTGACTCAATTCAAGGACAAATGTCGTTTGTTGGTGCGTATTCAATATAGGAACGACGTTTTCGTTTGCACAGGGTACCACATGTCTTCAGGCTGTGACCTGCGCACTTCACGCCGAGGACTTATGGCTTCAAGCCGGACGCAATTAACATACGTCATCACAGGCACGTAGCCAGGATTTTTTTCGGGGGTGGGGGAGGGGCGAAGGCCTAGTTTTTCGAAAGAAAGTCTTTCCTTGGCAAAAAGAAAAAAAAAATTGCCCAGGAATATAGAATGCTGGACGAATTTTGGGGGGTGGGGAGCCCCCCCCCCCTAGCCTACTACTTGCCGGGGTCATCTTACTGAAGGCATAAACATAATCCGCTGGTCTGTCGGCCACCACGCTAACCCTGGAGAAGTGATCCAATGCGGCTCAAGCACTGCTTTATGTCTGAATAAATCATGAAATTGCTAGACACCCCGTTAAGAGAAATACAGCTAGTTGGCCTGTGAATCCTTATTACGAAAATAATTCTTAGCCACAAACAGACACATGAACGAAGAATATGCACGGACAGGCGTACAGAAATTCAATACAATTTTCCATGGGTGTTCACGTCTCCTGTGAGAGACGGTAACCTTACTTCATCAATCGTTGAGCTGTAAAATGAACATGTGGAATCAATCTCTGTTTTAGGTTTATTAGTCAAACTAACGTGTTGCAGTCCTGAAATCGGCTTGTCTGCAGGAGCGCGAGGAACTTGATGTTTAGTGCATGTGGTATCGATGTGTCGTCAGTTCCTTTAATCGCCATAGATCCGAGTTTGACGTCACTCTTAAGTTCACCCTATATTGTAGTGCTCCAGGCTCTGCGTCTGGACCATACGTATTAGATCCACCCAAAGTTTACAGTGTGTGCTGTTATAAGCTGACAACAACAGCCTATTTTGGTGGAGACGTTGACGTTGTGCGCCGCCGGTATCCATCGCAACTATCACGCCTAGTGAAAAAAAGCGTGTGAACATTAATCGAACACAGGCACTCTGCGTGACAGTCAAGTATTCTAGCACAGAGCCGAGCCAGTACTTGAAACTGCTTCGGAAAAATACCGTAGCGAAGTGTTCTATTGAGCAAAGAGTAATGTATTTAGATTTACTGTTGAGTGACCGATGCTTCAAACTGCACCAGACGTCAAACCACGGGACTTGCGTGGGTGGGTTCATCTGACCACCAGTTACAAATGTCTCAGCCATAATTCATTGTTATTGTCATCATCAATATCATCATCATCGCCATCATCAGCACAGCATCAACAAAATGTCCAGCCAGACAGGTGCAAATATCCCTTTACAGAGGCGTAGTGCGTAATTCGCTACATCGCCTTGTGATGACGAACGATGGCCTAATGGGTACTTCGCAACATGACTTGCATTGCATGTCATAATAAAGGTCACAGCTTATGCTGTGACAGCCCTCCGTGTTACGCGCAGACCTGAATATTTTGTCCTTTCTTTTTTAGCAGGGGAGCTGTTACAAAATTTAAATTAGAGCAACTTTCACTGGACAGTTATAGTTTAGCGGGCTTAGCGGAATAGCCGTATGGAAATGCGCATGCGCAATAATCTAAACGACCCGTAGCGTTTACCATACGCACGCTATTTTTCAGATTTAACGTTACCGTGTTTGCGTGGAACGTAGTGTACGTAAAACATGGCGATGGTTTTGGACGCCCGTTTCGAACTGAATTTAGCGTTGATGTGGACGGATTCACTTCTTTCACATCAAGAGACTCTGTAGAATGGCTTCGCTTGCCTTCAGGTAGCTTCGACGCCCGAGTATTACGGATACCTTAGCGTAGTTTTTGAGATCGCTTCCTATTTCGAACGTTCCTAGGCCTAACTAGGAGATCGGTGTAGACAAATCTGCAACGTAAAAATTTTCACTTCTGGTGCGCGGTTCATATCTTTTTTACTTTTATTGTTGCTAAAAAAGTAGTAATATTGCTTCGTACAGGGATACAGGCGAGCATTTTCAGTTTTTTTCTTTTTTACTTTTTTAACGCATTCCCCTTCCTCCAGGTGGCGCCACCGTCCCAGCTTGGGCACGTAAACCATCCCGTAAACGTTATCCCGCTAAACTAAAAGGCGCTGTCGGCAACGAACGTTTGCGGCACGGTAACGCTTTTCCCTTAACCCCCGCTATCACGCTAACGCTGAACTATAGCTGTCTACTGACTCGTGCAAGGCTGCGTCACAGCAGAGCTGGTGGGCACGTTTCAGCTCCTCTTGTTAACCATCTGTACAGAATGCTCGGGAATTGATTAAGCCGGTTCATGATGATGATAATTTTCTAGCTACGAGACACGGTAAACTTCGCCCAAAGAAGCTCTGCTGTAAAAAAGAAACTCGGAGTAAGGCCGGTGTTGTAAACAGAGAACTGGGTGGGTATGTGCCACAGAAAGCGGGTATGTGCGAAGCAGCTCCGAGCATTGCATAGCACTGAATAGTATAGTATAGCAAGGGCATGGTAAAGAAAACTGAGTGTGAGGAGAACGGAACGGACGAGGTGAGAGGGAAAGGAATGACGTTGCCTTGTATAGCATAGTTTATGCGCCACAAGCCACAGGTTTATGTGCCAAGCAGCTCCTAGAATAGCAGAGCCATGTTATAGTACAGCATAGAAAGGGAGTGGGAAAGGGAAGTGATGGTGAGGAAGAATGATGTGAAGTTTAGAAGGAAGGAAATGGGGACTAAAAGAAGGAGGTGAGAGGGTAAAGCATAGCAAAACCATGTACAGTATAGCACAGCAAGGAATGGGAAAGAAAGGTGAGGGCGAGGAGGAGTGATGTGAGGATCAGTTGGAGAGGGCAATATCGGAAGAGATAAATAAAGAAAGAAATACCAAGGAAAGAAGCCAGGAGCAGAAGATGATGAAGAAAGAACTCAATCTGCGATCGCCAGGTGGGGCGCTTGCTTGCCAGCTCTGCTCTTTACTCAGCTTTCACAGGTGTCGAACAGTATATAATTTTTCAGTGCGTGGAATTTTAGGTGCCCGGCTTGTTCTCCATCCGTAGATCTCACGTGGCGTAATCACGCTAAGTATCAAGTGGTTAATAAATGCCTAAAACAAGGCTAGCAATGTTCAAAATCGGGTTAATATGAACAAACAAAGTCTAAAATCATATAATTACACAAATCATCAATGAGTATTCGCAATAATTAACTTGAAATTGCTAAATACCCTTCGGAATTAGGTGGCTGATTGCCTCGCCGCGCAAGAGAGGGCGGATCCGCCTCGCCAAGCGCGCGACGGATCCTCCCACCAGCGCATCTCCGGCGCCTTCGTCGCTGCATCCGAAGAGTGAAACAACCTTACGTAACTCGCTGCTGGCGACACGTATTTCGGCTGCCGTAACGAGCAGGAAGTCGATAAAGCGCTGCAAAAAGTAGCCCGCATGCCGCATGCCGAGTTTGCGATTCACCCTAACAAGATTCTACTCGTACCAGTGGAACCCTACATGCTTACCTCAAACATTGGCGTCATCGACGCTGTGGTAAAAGGAGCAGTGGGAACTCTGCGAACGGTAATCGCTGGGTGCCCGTGCCCTGCATTTGCTCAGGTTTCCTTGTAGTGGAGCTGCATTTAGCGCAGGCTTTAGAACTACACCAATGGCTACGCAAGAACGATATCTTTTTTTCTTGATTGTTAAACGAAACAGCCATATAAACTACTTGTCACTAATTACGTCATCAGCTGTTACCATTTGTGATCAAAACACGGAGGAAAAAACGCAAGACATAGGTGGCGTACGGTCGAAGACAATGTGACGCGTACTTCAAAGACCGGTTTGTGTACATTAGAGGAGTTGTACTGGCAAACTATAAATGACCTTACAACTTACAAGTATTGATAATTTCTCGCACGATTTTCTCCAGCTGTTTCTCACCGAAATATTACCGTGAGAATATCGGGGCGCCTCAAACTTCGCCATACAGCAAAAATAAAAGTGTGTCCACGTGAAGCTCCCCAACAAACCCCCGTCCTGTGGCCATATGTTGAATTCTGTCCAGCGCAAGAACAGAAATAAATCCCGAATGACATAAAAAACAGTAAATGTTCACGCACTTATAGGTCAACCATGATGCCGAATATTTGAAAAGCTGCGGCGCTAAGGCTAAATAAAAATTCAAAATGCAAAGAAAAATTACGAATGGGCACCGAAAGTCATTTCTTCCTTCATGGCCTACAAATGCACCTGAACTAGCTGTCGCAATCACTGCTCCAGGGTGGCATACATCTTACTTACTACACGCCTGTCGCTATCGCGCATGAAAAATGCCCCAGTTGTATGCACATCGACCAGCTGCAGGCTTTCCCGGCGTTGCTCTTTACTATCGCCGTGTATCGGTGCTTCCAGTTCGCCTTCGTGGATCTATGAGAAAGGCGACTATGCGAATAGCTATTTTATTGCGCGTCCTCATTGTGTTGAACTCTGCTCTGCAATGGCTTTTGTGCGATAAGTTTGAGTTATGCGGGAAAACACCCGGTAAGTACATTTTTTTGCTCATGTAACGTTGCGACGGCTGAGCGAAAACCCTTTAGGCATAAGCGACTATGCTATCAAAGAGTACGCGGATAAATGTGCCATGGTGTCACAGTTCTCTATGTAGTCTGACAGCTATGAGGCATCGCTGTAATGGAGTGTGAGAGTATTCAAAAAAAAAAAAAAGGTTACGAATAGAGCTGTGTTATAAATTTTGATTCGGTATTACGATGAAATATTGGCTATTCGCAAATAACAAGCTTTCCCGAGTAGAAGAAATGCACGCAGTGGAAATTTTAATAACAGCGAAAGCGCAATGATTTTTGTTTTTCCGGTCACACCACACGCAAACACAAAACGTATCGTATGTTTGGTGGCAGGTGATGTCATGCAAAACATATTGCACGCAGCGTGATATTCAAAAGGTCAACGAGCCATTCGTACCTGTTCCGATGCAAGAAGCCTGCAGGAGGAGCTCCAGACCATTGAAAATGATCTCATTAGGAATGGATATCCTAAACATTTTATTGAGAAGGCAAATAAGTTCATCATGCATAACCAGCAGCAAAACAGTCAAGCCATTGATAATACAGCGTCAACACGCCAGCGCGCAGCGATTCCGTGCATTCAAGGTGTAAGCGAAGCCCTAGCTGGCGTGTTTAGAAAACGTGGTGTCCAGATAGCGCATGTGCCAGCAAGGAAGCTTAAGGGTGACTTGCTAAATGTGAAGGATCCTTCCCCTCGGCAATGTTTTCCTGGTGTGGTCTACAAGATCCCATGCGCCAACTGCGAATCGGTCTACATTGGCGAAAGCGGAAATTTCTGCAAGCGTTTGAAGCAGCAAAAGAATGACGTCGCCAAGGGCCACACAGTGACAAATGCACTCGCAGAGCATTCCGAGAAGACGGGCCACGAGATAAGCTGGGACAACGCGCGCATCATGGCCACGGAGAAGAATTGGACGACGAGGCTGAATCTCGAACCACTAATAATTCAGACAACAAGTAACACAATCAATAGATCACCTGGCACGCTAAACCACGTGTACTCCCGGACTTTGCGTCATGCGCTCAACGCTACTTAAGAACCCGCTGCTGTGCCGTCATTTCATTGTGAACAAGGGAACCGTACGGACCCCCAAACGTCGTTTTGTTTTTTGACATTGGTCAGTGACCTGTTTTTTGACAAGCGCGATATCAGGGCTGGGCAGAGATACTCAGAAAAGTATTCCGGAATACAGATATCGAAATACATGAACTGGAAGCCTAAAATACAGATACTGAGATACATTTGCCTTTAACGTAACGGGATATTTCGGAGATACGTTTGCAATAAGACGAAAAAAGTATTCCGGAATACAGTTACAGCGATACAGATACTGGAATACTTTTTTTTGAAGGATGCTCATACTACTCAAAGACACTTATTAGTGCAGCATAATGTTGTAATTAAAGTTACAGCGCATCTAAACGTTCAGTTCATTTATTTACTTATTACAGTACCCTCAGCGCCATTAGGACATTGAAGGGGAGGGGGGTGGACAAAGTACATAATTAGTAATAATGACATAATTACAAGTATCAATTGCAATAAAATACACTATTTCACAGCAACAGTAAAAAGGATTGGACACCGAAATCGACATACTTGGCGAACAAACTAAGCCATGCTAGACATAGCACACTTTAAGCAAATCACTCGAATCACTAATGAACACCAGTCAATTGAGAAAAAGCACACATTTATTTTGAAGATCTGCTTTGCTGAGAAGGTTGCTGTGTAGGCTTCTCAAATAGGCTGTCTTCTAACAGCGTCGGTTCATCCTCAGCACAAGACTCACGAGAGAAAAGAAGTCTGTCTACCACTGAAGGCGAGCACAAATTCGTGTTATAGTGAATAAATATCGCCTTCATAGCCGGATTGCCCTGCAGCGTGGCGATATTTCTTCTCGGGTCATCTAGACACCGAAACGCTTCCGCCCTCACTTGGGTTGTTCTGACTGTTCAGAATCCGAAGTCTGTCCCCATCTTCGGAATCCTAAGCCGTCTGACCCTGTCGGCATCAATGAAGGTGTCACCACCACCGACGCTACCGGCACCCATTTCAGAAAGCCGCAACAGGCAAAGTCGGCTCCGGCGGTGGGGGAGCCTGCTACCACAAAGACCGTTTCACGCATGTAATCAGTTAGGAACGCACCCTGACATTGGAGAGGTGGCTGAAAGCGCGTCAAAGATCGCCATCTTCTAGTCACTTCCGCCGCGACTACGGGAACTGCTTTTGGAAGTGCCGCCGCTTTGAGAACTGAACGCACGCGAAGCATTGCAAAGCCTGTTCCAAGGCGGTATCCGCGCGGGGGGTCGCGAAGTAATGGCTTGCTACCCGAAAAAAATTAGGCGTGCTGCACTGACCTTGAGAGACAGCGACTTCCGTCGGCAGAGGCCGACAACATTGCCCCCGCGATTCTGTCGTCTGCGGCGTCGCGCGCTTTACCACATGGACCATTCTGTGCTTGAGGGGAAGCCATCGCCCTATCTGTTGGCGACCGGCGGCGCGCCTTGGCTTGTCCTGGCACAAAAACAGAAAAAAAACGCCATTCCCCCATTGGAAACACGCCTCAACTCATTTCCGACACAAAAAACAATGTAACGAGATACCCGTGTCCTGCATAGTATCGCGATACAGGCGATACATCGTAAATGTATTTCACTACTGAGATATAAATACATTTTTCAAATACATCTCGATACAGAAATACAGATACTCAAAAGTATCTCTGAAATACTATCGCGATACTGCCCAGCCCTGCGCGATATTCAGTATTATTCGTGACTTCTTCAAAGACTTGCACCATGGATGAACTTGCAATTGTGATGACAGCGACACTGAATTTTACGCGAGCCTTTGTATGACGACAAAATCAAAACGATGCCGACTATATGATATTAAAGACTTCGCCTTCAAGAGTGAAACGCGATAGCGTAATCGGGCACCGTGCGCACGGCCTTCAACCATGCAGCATGGGAAGGAAGGTTTGTTCGCGTAACATAGGCCGTATCAAGCTACCCTAGAATGCCGACTGGAATACTGAAGTTAAACAGCGCAAAAAAAGAAACACGGCCACAGACAGGGGTGTACGTAGAAACTTTGGGGGGGGGGCTGCTCCTTGATGTGAAGTTGGGGACGGGGAGGCAGATGTGCTCGAGTGCCATTTTCTGCTCTGTATGCAATGGCAAAAAATAAAATGCGGGGGGGGGGTGCACGGGCCCAGTGTGCCACCACCTGGCTACGCCACTGGTCACAGACAAGCGCTGTCCTTCTGTTCGCTTTTCAGGGCCGTGCTTTTTGCACTGTTTAACTTCAGTATGAATAAACAACTAGCCCAGTCAGCTACATTATTAAGCCTACTGCAAATACTGTTGCCAAGTGCCCACTACGCGATAACTGATCATTTTGCAAATTGGCGAAGTATACCCACTATGCGCCCGTAAGGTGCCACGCACACCTGCGCAGCGGCACACCTTATGATAGGTGGGAAACGTCATTCTCTAGAACATTGACAATTCACATACGCGGTGCAGTGTAGCTAGAGACAAGCAGATGAATCAAAAGCCTTCTAGTGTTGCTGAAGAGCTCGTATGATTTTCTGTGCTGACAAGCAATCACGCTGAACTGCTTTGTCGGCAGGGTTGTGGTATTCTTCACCATGCAATAAAGCTCTCTTATTAGAATGACTGATTCGCCCGTATGCGCCAACTGCGAAGGTGGAAGCCATTGATCACATCTTGCGCCACCGCTACCGCTTTGACAAACAGCGCCGTCTCTTCTAGTGCACCTTGAGCAGATTTTATGATTGGCTTTTTAAGAGGCCATCTGAGTGCTGAGTTACAATTCAGAGGCTCCGTCTCACTGTCGTCAAGGTAAATTTATCTGCTACTAAATTCGGTGAATATTGGAAATAAACTTGAGAAATAAACGTATACATATTCTGAATATCATGTGGTGAGGCCGAAAACTCCGCACTGGATGCCAGAAAATTACCTGGACTACAAAACCTCCATATATGACTCTGGAAGCGGGGATTTTCTGATCAAAGCACTGTTTTGCAATATGCGAAGAAACTGGATATCGTTCCTTATGCAAATGTGATATTATATTTAGGGCGATTTAAATTAGGAGTTATTGTAACCTAATAATGTCAACATGCTTAATATGCGCTACTATGAACCCTAAATGCATGATGACTATGACAACAACCTATATATTCGAACAATGCCCGATATTCAACTCAATTTTTTTTTCGTTATAATAATTTTTTCTTCGATTTGGTCTGAATAATGTTGTTCACGCGCATTTATTTGTGAGTCTTGACCAAAAACATCCTGATCATCGGGGCCTGCCTATTAGAAATTCATGAAAAAGTAGGAGGGAGTACTTAAGGTTTCGAAAATCCGTGTAAACCTTAAATTAGGAAAAAGCAGACAAAAAGTCACACTTTCGCTGCAATGGTGAAGTAATGACTTCGATAGCAAAAAATTGGAATGTTATGCCAAATAAGCCTAGCTGCTAGCTCTTTTTGCATCAGATCTGACGGAGCTCCACAAAACGCTGACGTAAGGAAAAGGCCAGTGAAGCGAACAAAGTGGCCTGTGCACTGTCAATGGCTTCAACGCAAACTCTGAGGTGATAGCACATCACATACATTGTATTAACCGTTGGCTGATCCCCTGTAAAGATACGGCGCGCACGACCACTGGGGACCAAGCCCGCGAGAACAAAGTACGCCTTTTCTGTCAGAGCATACACCGCCCCCCCCCCCCACCTCCTTCAGCCCTCCTTGAGCCTTTCTCGCATCGGAGGCGGCCAGCGCGTTTCATATCTGCTGTATATCCTCGATCTTTGGAAGCGCTCACACGCTTTAACTCGCCCATATGACATGCGGCACGCAGGGCGACGTTATCGATTTGGAATTGATACAGAACGTGACGCCGACGCCAACGGAAAAAATGCGCATGCAATGCCCATTAATTGCAATCGCACAGTATGTGCGAGTGCTTAATGCTGTTTTAGTATGAGTTGCTGGGCACAGTAGGCTTTCTTAGTCCCAACCGTAGATAATTTCTCGGGATTCTGAAAGTCGTGCTTATACCCTGAAAATGTAGTCTAACGACAAAAATAAAGAGGGATCAACCTTATTTTCAAAACTGCGCCTCGTCCTGTTGTTGGTTATGTGTTGTTTCATGTTCAGCTGAATAACTTTCGAAGATTGTCAATAAAACTCATTGTGCGAGCCATATTGCTTGCAATACATTACTAGGTGCTTCGAGCTATAGAAAATCGTGGGAATGTTCCGTAAAATTTGCCATACGGTGCTTAGATTTAAACTCCTGCGCCTCTTTTCGAAACGCGAGCGCTAGCCGGCTTTCCAATTATATTGCTACGTTGCTAACACATCAAAGCTCAGACATTCGGCGTGCAGAAGACGACGAAGAAAAAGATTGGCCTGTCCGCTGCGCGTTGCGTCCTCCATCTTGATTGATGCTGTACGCATCAATGTAAATACCCTTGTAAATAGTCACGCCTCGTGTCATATTACGTAACAGCTTTGTGGTGCAGGTGCTGCGTAATTGCGTACGCAAGTCGTCTCCTTTCGAAGTCTGAACGCAATTACTCTACAACATAACGGTAATGTCTTGCGCTTTTCTGGGCGGTTAGAACATTCCGTCCTTACTTGTATGGCCGCCTTTTCCATATAATCACAGATCATCACGCGCTCTCTCGGCTTTCTTCTGTGAAGCACCCTACGAGTTGGTCGTTGGACGTTACGCCTTCAGGAAAACCCCTACTTAGTTGCTTACAGGTCTGCACGCCTCCATCTGGACGCCGAATGCTTGTCGCGCTACCCTGTTGACCAACAAAACGGATCAGTCATCGAGCCTAGCCCCAGCGCCATGTCCATGTCTGAGCTTCTTCAGATTTGTGACGAACAACGTCATGATGCTTCCTTGCGATTGCTCATGGACCGTCTCGAATCTGCGCCTAACGACACATCACTCCGCATGTTCGTCCTTTTGATGACACGCTGTGCCGTCGTAGCGTCCAGCCAGATGGCCCTGAGCTCTTTCTCGTCGTGCCTAAACATCATGCGTTCAACGGTGCTGCATGAGCTTCACGACGAACTAACTGCTGGCCACCTTGGCGTATCTCACACGTACTACCGCGTTCGGTGCCGCTTCTTTTGGCGCGGATTTTCCCGGTCCGTTCGAAGTTACGTGTCCTCCAGCGATAAATAGCAACGTCGGAAGCAACCTGCCGCACCCCCTGCTGGACTTCTTCAACCGATCTCCATGCCTACCGAACCTTTCTTCCGTGTTGGTGTAGTCCTTCTCGGTCGTTTTCCTTAGTCGAACTCTGACAACAAGTGGGTCGCCGTTGCTATGCACCATGCGACCAGCTATGTCATCACTCTAGCGCTACCCACCGGCACTGCTACTGACGTTGCCGACGTTTTGCTCCACGACGTCATCCTACACCATGGCGCCCCTCGCCAATTGCTGAAGGATCGCGGCTGCGCATTTTTGTCACGAGTAACCGATGATCTTTTGCGCTCTTCCTGAACACAGCACAAGTTGACTACTTCCTACTATCCCCAAATAAATGGCCTCGTCAGCGCCTAAATCACACCCTCACGGACATACTCTCAATGTATGTCTCATCTGACCACCACTACTGCGACCTGGCGCTACCTCACGTGATCTACCCCTACAATTCATCGCGTTATGACATCGCCTGTTATTCACCTTTTAGGGGCGAAGCTCCTTATAGCATCTTCTGGTCGGTCGTTGCTCCATGCGGCAGGTCCCCGCCGTCGCGTCTCCCGTATCATTCAATAGATGGCACTGTCCCATAGAGATGCATGCAAACTGTAGTTGGGTGACGATATACTAGATGGCGCTGTCGCATAGAGATGTGTGCAATATGTGTGCAAAAAAAGAAAAGAAAAGAAAAAAAGCAGCGGCACCCTGCACGCTAGATGGCGTGCAGTAATCAAAGCGGCGTATCGCTTTGATTACTGCTGGGCGAAACCACTAAACATTTCACGGTGTAACCATGATTGCTTCAGGAGCTTCGCCCAAGCTCTTCATCATTCACCCGTGGATATGCTGTAATTTTTAGGGGCGAAGCTCCTCTTAGTCTAACCTTGTCACATTTCCGTTGTCCGGCGTAACCACGTTTGCAAACTGCCCACTACTTCGTCTTTGCAAACATCCCACTACGACCCATCACCGATCCTTTGCAAACTGCCCACTACTTCGTCTTTGCAAACATCCCACTAAGATCCATCACCGATCCATTACTTCACCGACCATAAAGCCGTTATAATGAAGGGGAAACGGAAGCCACCTTTGCAAACTGCCCACTACTTCGTCTTTGCAAACATCCCACTACGACCCAACACCGATCCATCACTTCACCGACCATAAAGCCGTTATAATGAAGGGGGAACGGAAGCCACGTCTAGCTACCACTTACGATTAATAAAATTTCTTGTATAAACATATACAGTGTTTGTCACGTCTTTGATGATGTACTGGGCTATCGCTTTGAATACTGCTGGGCGAAACCACTGAAGATTTCACGGTGTAATCATGATTGCTTCAGGAGCTTCGCCCAAGCTCTTCATCATTCACCCGTGGATATGCTGTGAATTTTTTTATATGCTCCGTGACCCGACGTTACCACTGGACACCCTACTTCCGGCTACTGCATCTCCGTCTAGCGAGTACGCACGTGACACTATTGCTCGAGCCGACCACGCGCATAAGATCGCCCGCTTTAGGCTGTCGGCTTCACATTTAACCCAGAAGACCCTCTACGACAGCCGGCATGTCGACGTTAGCTTCTCGCCTGGTTCCCTAGTTCTCTTGTGGTGCCCATTTCATCGTGATGGCTGATCTGAGAGGAGGTTATCTCGGAACATGAGTCATTACCGTATCGTCCAACAGGTAACGGACGTCACCTATGAGATCGTTCCCGTCTCTGAAACTAACCTGCCTGCAACCACGCCCAGTGACGTAGTGACCGTCAGTAAGCTAAAACCATACTGCCCGCCTTCTGAAGAACATGTTTAAAGTGTACCGAGACGGCGATTTACCACTGGGGGTAATGCTTACATAGCTAACACATCAAAATTAGACATTCTGCCTATAGAAGACGACAAAGAAGATGACTGACCTGTCCGCTCTGAGTGCTGTCCTCCATCTTGATTGCTCCTGTACGCATCAATATAGATACATTTGTAAATAGCCACGCCTCATGTCATTTTACGTAACAATATGTATACTGGCAGAGCTGGTGCAAGTAGCAGTCTCCCGAGCAAGCCATTGCTGCCGGCGTTTCCGTGAACACAGATTGCATCCTGCGCAGCGGCAGCAAGCGCCAGAGACGTCGCCGATTCATTGAGGAGATGCGAGACGCGATCATGCACTGCGAGAGCTTCTACAATATATCCGTGTGGAGCAGTAAGGGTGGTGTGGTCCTCCAGTGTTCGTAAAGTACATAAGGCAATGACAACTGGTGTTACAAGCAATCGAACCTTGCAGCGTAGGACCACTATATATATTCCTTCATTATTCCAGAAGGGGAAGCTTTTTTGATTTGGTGTATATACAATCACCAAAACTCCACGAACACCATATACCAAAAAAGTGGGCGGCGTTTCTCTGGAGCTGTCGGAACATCGGGCGATTCATTTGGCAATCGGCACTTCAGCAAGAAACTGGAATGGGCACGCTAGGTGCTTGCGATCTTGTGGGCACAAGTACTGCAGAGGTATTGGCCTTCAGCAGATCACATCATCTTTTGGCGTGCCGCCAAACACTTTTCAATGGACGACCAAACTGAGTACATGAACTCAGTGAGGCTAAAGTTGTAAATTCAGTGTTTCAGGTTGAGCGGTAATTAAAATTCCGCACGAAACGAAAACAATCTCATTCTACTGCTACCTTAAAGAATATTAGAGGCCAACATCATTAAAACCAGCATCTTTCTAATCAGCTGCATTAGTATTATTCAAGCGATTGTTATAAAACTCTCATTTTAAAAGCAGGCGATAAACCTGGTCGTGAGCTCATTGTATATCTATCTATCTATCTATCTATCTATCTATCTATCTATCTATCTATCTATCTATCTATCTATCTATCTATCTATCTATCTATCTATCTATCTATCTATCTATCTATCTATCTATCTATCTATCTATCTATCTATCTATCTATCTATCTATCTATCTATCTATCTATCTAATTTTGTAAAATTATGTCCCATACAAAAAAAAATAAAGCCTGCTTCGCATTAGTAATGCCAAGCCTCAAGGAAGTGCGAAGCTGGATAGCCTTCATTGTTTCGAGTTTACATTCTTTCTCTTCCTTCATCGCTTTGTTTCTTTTTCTCTGTTCTGTGCATTTTTCTATATCTTCTTTGTCTTTGTTTACTTCCACGTCTTTACTTCTCTCTCTCTATACTCCTTCTATCTTTCTTTCTCTTTCTGCTAATATATTTCTCTCTGTCTTTCTTCTTTCTTTCTATTCTATGACTTACTCTCTCCCCTTCTTCTTTCTCCCACACCCTCACTTCCCCTTTCCCCCCCTCCTAGGGTGGGTAAAGAGAAGTGACGGTGCGTATATTATACAAGACTATTTTATGCTCTGCTAGCCTGCTGGATAGCCGGGTGGTTACGATGCTCGCCTTCAAATGGGCGTTACGCGGGCTCGAATCCCGCCTCGTCCATATATTTTTTCGTCAAGAATATCTCTATTTCGCTTTTTCTGTCTCTTTCTTTTCCTTTGTCTCTATATCTCTTTTTTTCTCTCTCGCCCATCAAAGTTATTCCATCGCACGCCGGACAATTCGGCGCACGTGATCTGGGAGCGGAGTAGAAGATGAAGAAGACGACGAAGGTAGCGCGTGCCGGTTCATGATGATGATAGTTTTCTATTGGCGGATTACAACCAAAGGCTGGCATAAGCACCTTCGCTGTCAGAAACCTATGAAAACGCATACGCGGGTTTATAAACTAAGTTCTTATGTTTGACAGGCCTTCTCACAGCATCCCGCGGCGCTGCTTTTGCAAGCAGGTATCTTCAAAAGTGCGGGAAGAACATTGTTTTGGGCTACCCCTGGACAACAACCAAGCTCAAAAAGGTACGCTCTAGACCCTCATTTACAGTTTCAAAGGCAATAGGCGAATGCTATAACATGTCAACACATTCAATTGTTTCCAATTAGTGCAAGTACAAAAGAGCGCTTTCGCAACATCAAAACAAAATATATATTACATTAGCGCGTGTCGGAGAGAAAAAAAAAAGTTGCGCTTGCGTGTTGCTTTAATTTGTACTCGATATGACAGCGCGCACCAAGAGAAAGTAAAAAGACGCCCATGTAGAGGTACCTATATCACGTCACAAGCCATATCTTTTGTTGTTTTTTTGGATCATGCTCCAAGCATGATCCAAAAGCATGATCAATTTGCAATATATTATACTCGTTTGCCATTTTCGTGTCACTGTGATATTTTTGTGCGGATTCATTCGTAACCAGATCATGTTCCATCGCGGCGCGTCATCAGGCTAAACATGATTATTTCTGGACCATTCCGTCGAAACATTAGGTTCCCGACAGCTGTAAAAACTTTTATCGCGGTTTGGTTACGCCGTGCTGACATTGCTTCGTCATTCGCTTGACATATACTGCGCTTCTCGGACGACGTATCAACCGTGTCGTGAGCGAAAGAACGCTTGTGCACGTGACATGGCATTAGCTATTGTAAACACTCCTGGGGCACCGACTGCACGTAGAGTTGTGAACTCCACCATAATTCCTCATGTTGCGAAGTAGCGAACCAGGCACCAGGCATCGGTAAGGCAATGTGCACACCTACATAGCTGCATACTATGTGGATGATGTTTTTAAAGATGATGGTAATGATAACACATAATTATGTCTTGGCCTTTTGTAATGAGTGGGCTGATTTACACCCTCTCGCGTTACGCAATTGACGGTCGTGATGCCTGGACATGTTAAAGGGACACTAAAGAGAAACAATGAATTAGTTTAGATTGATAAACGGTGCTCGGAGAACTCTTGTGTGGTTTATTTCGCCACCACAGGTTTATTATTACAGGAGAAAACCATGTTTAAAGTTTCATTTTTAAATTTCGCGTTGAACTTTGTAATTTGCGACGTAAAAGATTTCCAAGAGCATTTAAGGTATTTTGGCTCCACTGGCTCGACTAAATTTCCACAAACTCGTTATGTAAAGTCTGTGGCCCCCTCAGAGGACATTGTACAGCCGCCCATTTTTTTAACCTGAACTCGCGAGCATCGACCGCCAAGTTGATAAGCGCCGTACAACGGAGCGCAGTGGCGAAATGAACGAGAATGCGCGCATGCGTGCTATGAGCAGTCGTGGGCAACTGCCGTCGGCTACGCTTTTCCGCAGACGGCAGCTCTCCAAGACTGCTCATTGCGCGCATGCGCGTATTCTCGTTGATTTCGCCGCTGCACTCCGTTGTACGGCGCTTACCAACATGGCGGTCGATGCTCGCGCGTTCAGGTTAAAAAAATGTGCCACTGTGCTTCGATTTAACCGTTTAGGAACTACGTAGGCCCAAGCAGGCGCCGTCAAAAATATGTGACGTCACGGCAAATGGTGCGGAAATTCCAAGGTGGCGTCGCCACCTGTATTTTCTTTTTGCGCGTTTTCTCGCTTATTAAGCGTCTTTTCGCAGCAAGCGTGGTGTTTTTGGTATCGTGGACGACTACTTTACTAATTCGAGAAAGATAGTTTTGCTATTTAGTGTCCCTTTAAGCTTTACTTCCTCTGTTTTGTAGGTTTCAGAAAAGGGTTGCCTTGGCTTAAGCCTGTGCTATGCTCACAACGAACACGAAAAGAGAAAGGTGAAATGCTAATATTCACTGACCTTCTTTGAGTGGCTTTTTACACATTGTAATGTTCAACTGCACTATTTATTACTGCAAAATCTGAGGTTTAGAATCACCGGCATATTCTTGTACTGGCACCACAATAAAAGCCTGTTGTCTATGGTTTGATGGAATACAGTCTGGTGTGTGTTTTCTGTCAAGAAAAAAATTATATTTGTCTATACCTTATTAGAATATCCAGTGGTTAGTTCTCATATTAGAAAAAAGGTGTCAGTTTCGCCGCAAGGGCGAAGCAATGAATGCGATAGCAAGAAACTAATGCTATACGAAGTGAGGCTCGCCAATGGATACTCTCAGCTTGAACAGCGCTCCTGTTGCAAACGCGGCCGAAACAGCGAAGGAAACTAGCGTGCTTCAAGTGTCGAGCTGTGACACTTGATGTTCGCGCTCATCTTCTGTTTGTTCGTTTAGCGGCGTCCCTTGAGCTCGAGTGACTTTCGTACGCTCCGTAACATGAGCGCGGACATCACGGTGAGAGCTCGAAACATCCCCCTTGCCCTCACCACGAGAAAACCGCGCTAGCAGACAGCGGAAGGGCAAGGTTCTCTCTGCGCAAATATAAGAAGAAGCGAGCGAGCTCACCGAGGACTTTTAAATCCGCCAGTCGCGCTCCTCGCGCCATCTCGCCGGTAATGAAGAAGCGCTTATAAGCGCCTGCCGTCTCTCAGTCCTGCCAGCGGTAAAGGGTGTGTATATAACGCTCGCCGTTAGCTACCTGAGGTACCTGCGCTTTCTGGCGTAGTGGTTAGCGCCACGCGCTACGGAACGACAGGTCGCTGGTTCGATTCCGCGCTTCGGAAGCATTTTTCTGAATTATTTTTCTTTGGGACTTTGATATATACATACATACTTATACATACACGGGGAATGACGGCGACGGCAAAATCCAGCCGAGACTGTCCATATAATTGCTATCGCAATAAAAATCTCTTGCAGATAAAGTACCAGGCAATAAAAACTTGCTGCCAGCGATTTTTCAACTAGAGAAATCTTCATGTGAAGCCATTTGTATAACTGCACATATGAGCGTATTATTTTTAACTGTATTAAGAGGAGCATTGCTACAGCAGTTAGTTCTACATAAAGTTAAAGGATAAGGAAGAAAAAGCTGACGGTGTAGCTTTATTGAGGTGTAGTATATTAATGCATTGCTTAAGTAAATTGAATTTTGCCGGAGAGGGGAAACGAAATCGTGACTTTAGCCATAGGCGTGCGTTGCACCAGCAGCAGTGTTGCTTTTCCTCAAGTGTGAGTCAGCGCCAGTCGCAGTCACGGTGTTGGATGACCTCTTGTTGCTCGGCACACAATGTTGCGATGTATCGTTGTGTGATCTCTTAGCAGGCGTTGTGCCACTTTTGCTCTCTAACGACTATAGTGAATCACTCAGTACTTGGATATGATAGAATCTCTGTGACCAAACAAGTAAAATTTAGCTCGTGATGTTCACGTACGTAGCTGAGTACGTCGATGATGTAGGTTGCTATGTTCTCAGCCTTCGATCTCTCTTCGTTCTCAGTCTTCGTGCATTTAAAGCGGTTTCATTGCAAAACCCTTTGAATTTTTATAATCGTGCTGCTGCTGCTGCTGCTGCTGCTGCTGCTGCTGACTGCTGCTGACTGCTTCTGCCTGACGCAATCGAATTCCGGTGGCGCACTTTTTGTCCCATAATTCATTCCCGCGGTTTTACGATTCCGCTACCTGGCTTAACCTTTTCGTCAAGCTTAACTTTGCAGCCCAGCGAAGGAAGTTCTATGAGACAATGTCGGTCAGAAATTAGCATCGATATTGCAGACGCCACATCCAGTTACAGACGATAAGCACAAAATAACCAGTAAGACAATTTGAATAAAGAGCGCTTAAGGAAACACATACACAGAAGGCAAAGAACCAGGACGGGCGCTGTCACGTTACCAACCCGAGCTCGTTACCAACGAGCTCGCCCGACGCCCTCTAAGATAGCGAAACAAGCCGTGCCGTATGCAATGAAGCATTGAGTGAGCTATGAAGATGCGAAGCAGCTTCCTTGTATGTAGATTCCAAGTAAATGCGTTAAGTCTGCTGCTATATTATACACCTGTTCTTATTGCGATAGCACTTATACGGACACTCCAGGATTCATTTTTCTGTTGCTTTGATGTCCTATGTAAAGTCAAAATCGATAACATTGCCCTGCGCGTCGTATGTTCTATGTGCGAGTAAAAGCTTGCGAGGGCTGCCGATGAGGAGGGGGGGTTGCGTCGATCTAGCAGGCGAACTTTGACCAAACGGGCGCGGTCACGCGCCATCGCGTGCACGCTCTGTCGGCAGGGATCAGAAGACTCATACCTTAGTACGTGTTGTGCTCCCGCCACTGGCTTTGCGTTGCACAGCTAGACAGCACGAAAGTCACTTCGCTGGCGTGGTTCGCCCACGACAGCGTTTGGTAGAGTTTCGCCAGCGCCGATCTTACAAGAGTTATCAGGAGTTCGTGTAACATTCCAATTTTTCGCTGTCTCATATATATTGCTTCGCCCTTGCGGCGAAACTGCGATTATCATGTAACAAAACTGGTATCGCCACTTTCATTAAATGAACCTGTTTGTAACGTATGGAGGAGCGTTTTCTTATTCGTATCCTTGGATTACTATTGTCGGCGTGTGAAGCACATGTAATGCTATGTGATTCAACTTGTCTTCCCCTTGATTTCCAGCCAAACGTCGCCGCACCGGATTTTACCATCGTGCACTTTTCCCACGACCACAGGCGTGCGCAGGGTTCTCCTTCAGGGGGGGGGGGGGCTTGGGGGGGGGGCGAAGGCAGGCGAAAGTTTATCGCAGCGCCCCCCCTCCCTATTAAGTCAATGTGTGGGCCAGACGTTGTGCCCCCCCCCCCCCCTCTTAGATGACTAGGAGGGGCAGCCGCCCCCCTGCACCCCGCCCCCTCTGCGCACGTCTATGTCCTCGACGCCAGTGTTCATTAAAAGTATCTTGATCCCAATGCGCAGCCGCCCTGTACGTCTAACGTTTTGTTTTAAAACAAAGGTAAATCTTTCTGTGCCCTGTTGATGCGGCAATTTCTGTGCAGAGTGATCAAGCCTTTAGACAAGGAGTGCGAGAATGCTTGGTGAGGGGCATGCGAGCACTGTACATCTTAAAGCCTGTGAGTAAAGCTATGTCCACCTCTGGTCTACAGTTGTACGCATATTTGAATGAGTGCTTCCGATGAACTGCACACACTAAAGACAACTGCATGATAAGACCATGGAATGCTGAAAGGTATGTGACCATAGATAATCCTATGGTAGTGCTGCGAATATTCGATAAGAACGCTCAGCTACATTTTCTGATGATTCTTTATCTAATTGTATCGTCAGGTAAACTGCGAAGTGCGGCAGTTACACAGCCTACTGATACGTAGCATTTTGGTTGCAGCGTTTGAGCCATTCTTCTGATCGCGTGTAATAAAACGACAGGAAATAATATGTTGACACCTCCCGCCCTCATTGACGTACGCGCAGACATAAATTGGAAAAGTAGCTGGCGACAACAAAAAAAAAAAAAAAAAACGGTGGCCTAGTTGGTACAGCATATTTTGAAGTTCACAGCAAGGAAACCATTAAAAACACCAGAAGACGCGAACACACATTGCTATGCTCGCGGACAACTTTTCTTGGTAATGAAGGGAAAGCTACGGGGGCCGAGCTACTGCACATGTACTGCTACGCGATGTAGTCCGGTTTGGCGCGCGTCTATACTGCAGTGGAAAGAGATGGCTTCGCGCAAACAGCGTTGCACACCGACGCACACGCCGCACAGCGTTTTCGGTACACGTAAAAGGCGGGACTTTCTCACGCGTACAAAAACGCAAAATGACATCGTATAAAGTGACATAAATGCGAATATATCACTGGTGCGTGCTGCCTCCTGTCTCAAAGAGCGACACGTAGAAAATTAAGGAGTAGTTCTTATATTTCATGTAGAAAATGCGTACGCAATTGTGGAACTACATTCATTCGCGGTAGGATGCACGCAATTTGGCGCTGTAGCCTTCGCTTCATTGCCAAGAAAAGTGTTCCGCGAGTACAGTAACCCCTGAAGATTTACATGCGACGCCTTTCATAACGAAGTTATGGCGCTTTAATTGTTTCAATCTGTCTATCAGCCGCCTATGCCTGGATGCTATCGCGGTCACCTCGTTTACTCTGTACATGCAAAAGTGGCACAGGAGGGTATGCGTGGTACGAGGGTGGCACAGAAGGTATTCGTGGTATGCGGGTATGCGCATGTACAGTCATCCCACGGCAATGTTTGCTTCATATTGAAACCAAAGCGTTTAGTGCTCAGTTGCTTGTCTGGAGACACAAGATATTCTTAATAGGTTTGTAATGAACATCTGGCTTCACCTTGCGAGACATGATGTCGAAAAATGTATGGGCGACTCGCTACCGTTCATCTTACGTCAAACGACGCAGTTGACACAAAAACATGGACAGCACGAATCAACACTGCTGGCGCAGGCATATTCAGTTTTTTTTTGTGAGACATGCCGCTAATTACAAGTTAGCGCGTAATACAATGAGTAAAATTAGTTCAGTAAAAAACTTGGAAGGTGCTTCAGGTTCGCCTTCAAGAGTACAACGCGATAGCGTAATCGGGCCCTGTTCGCGTCGCCTTCTCAGTCGCTAGCCTGGCTTCGCTCCTCGATAGACACCTCAACTGTGAGGCGAAGAAAAGAACGTCTGTGTACGAAACATTGCCTGTTTCAAAATATTCTAGAATGCCTACTGCAAGTATATAGTTCATAAGTGCCCACTAGGCTATTATACTTCCTTTTTCGAATGGGCGAAGTAGCCCCTACACGTCCGTAAGGCAACTTGCGCACTTGCGCAGCTGGACACTTTGTTGATTAATTATACCTGTGAGCTTTCTAACTGGTGGGCCTTTAAACCAATTGATCAATGACCAATTCACGTTTTGACGCCTGGCGTAATTCTATGGTTGTGTCACACAATATTACATCCATTACAGAAGCTCCTCGCACTATGTGACATTCTTATAGGGTTTTAGGAGCTGAGCTCTCTAAGCTTTTCGTTGCGCCGGATAGTCCGAACAGACACTATAATTATCATGAATCGGCACGCCGTCTCTTCGTCCTCTTCTTCCTTTCAGTCTCTCTCTTAATCTTCTGCTTAGCTCCCAAATCACGTGCGCCGGTTTCTGCGGCGCGCCGTAGAATAACTCTGATGGGCGAGAGAAAGAGTACGTAGAGAGAGAGAAAGAAAGAGAAAGAAACTAAGAGCGAGAGATAGAAAGAGAGAAATTCTTGGCGAAGAAATTTCCTTGCGAGGAGGGATACAAACCCGCGTACAGACGATACGAAGGCGAGCGTTCTAACCACTCGGGTATCCAGGCACGCTAGCAGAGCATTGCATAGCCTTGTATTGCATAGTATAACACGGTGGCGAGAAACGCAAGTGAGCGTGAGGAGGAAACAAATGAGGAGGGAGAGAGTAAAGCATAACACAGAAAGAGAAAGATAGAAAGAAGAGGGAAAGACAAAGACGTACATGGGGAGAGAAAGAAAGAAATCGAACAAACAGATACAAAAAAGCATAGAAAATCCACAGCGATCAGAGAAAAGGGAAGAAACAGAGGATGTAAGAAAGAGAAAAATAAAGAGAAACAAAGAAAGCCGCCCAGCTCCGCACATCCTTCACGCTTGGCACCCCTTGTACGAAGCTGTCTTCATTTTTTTTGTTTGGGAACGGTTTCAAGCTTGGGTAGAACCCATCTGCGGTGCAACACCTGTTTGCCACGCAGAAGTCCTGGGTTCGATTGCCACTCGAACACAAATTTTATATTTATTTATTTATTTATTTATTTAGCTATCTATCTGCATCTAGCTCAAATTTTCGCTCACTACCAACGACGCCCACGCCAAAACCACAATTTCTTGAAACGAGGACAACTGCGGCAACGCAGCAAATTATCGCATTGACCGCTTGGAGGCAACATGTGGGCAGTGAGCTTTCGGTAGAAAATCAAATATGTTTCGCTCGACATAAAATGTAAGCGTACACTTGTCACATAAATCCTTGCGCCATATTTATCTTGGAATAGTATCAGAACAAAGCTGCCTCATGAGAACTTAATAATATTTTTACTCATTTTTCAGGAAACTTTCCTCTTCAAGGAAGATGAGTTCTTTTCGCTAATGCAGCATTTCAATGTAAGGAAGTGAGCTTGTTCTCTAGGTTGATAATTAATTTACTTTGATAATTGTTTCATTGTTGGGTTTTCAGTATTTCGCACATGAAATTCTACTGTTTCCGACGATGACCATTACTCGTCGCCCCATCAGCTGTGTGGTTACGTTGAAGTGTTGCTCCTCGGCAAAGAGTATAAGAAAACATGCATATACATATTACGTCTTTGTCTCAGAATAACGGCGTACAGATGAGCGACATTAGTTAAGCTACGTCACCACATTTGAAAACACGTTTTTTTTTCGATTTCTTATTCGATTAAGTTTTCAAAATCCACAAACACTAAAAGAATTTTCCACAGCAAGATTTATGCTCTCGTTTCATTTATTTCAAAAGTTATAGCCACCTTATCAACAGCCCGTGAACGGTACTGAAACTGAAACTAACGTAGTGCGGTAACAGAAACTGATAACTTAGCGAAAATCAGCGGCATTTATTGAAAACTTCTTGCTATGTTTTAGTCTGATATCCAAAAAATATTCAAAGAGAATTCGCTCGGTCTTCTTTCCTTAGCGTTGCCTTAAACATCCGTAGGGAGATTGTTGCGTTTAAATTCATGATGAACGCCGTTGCTGAAGTTCGCTGTACTATCCAAAGCATTGACCATGGTCCCATAGGTGATGGCATGGGGCAAAGGTGAGGACATTCTCTACTGGACGGCTGTGTATCCTTAAGATCGATTCACAAGGAAAACCTTATTGACGTATAAGGCATGTCAGACAAATGTAGGGAATATCATTCGAAATACAAGTTCACCCCGACTTTTGTTGAATTTCCGAAGCTCAGTAAAGAAGGTCAGCGTCCAATAACCGACGCTCTTTTGGTTGCCACTGCGCTTTCTCTGACCACGCTGTTCCCGTGCGAATGGAATAGCCTGGACAACACTAGCAACGGGGCGCCAATTTCGCAGGCCACGAGTAATGTATCATGATACTAACGAGCCCCGACTGCGAGCGTTTCGGTAGTCTCCGCGCAGCGGAGCCTTTCGCTGCAATATTGTAGAAAACTTTATGGTTGGTGAAATGCGGCGTCCCATGGTGATTCGATTCAATGACGACGCAGCTGCGCGATTCGCCTTTCGTGTCAGTGTGTGACGAAGCCTCCTCGCTAGCGTAGGACCACTTCTAAATGAACTAACGGTGTTTCTGCACCGCCTACAGCTCCGAGTGCCCTGGCACCGACTACTACGAAGCGCACGCCTTGCCATTTCTTTCCTCAAATGACGACGCTTTTAAAGAGTCCATGTCGAGTTAGTGTTTATTATGCGCATGTTGAAGCCATCTTTGCGCAGGGTTCACCATATGCTGTGTCCAGTTGTATGTTAACTACTACTGCTACCACAAACATTTAACCATGTTCATAGACGCTAGTCGCCGGATGGAGATGTGCCACCATGCGTCCACGTGGGTGCATCCACGTCAAGCGGTGCTTTATCGGCCAAACACCAATAGACATTCCGAAAGCTCTCGTATATCAATGTATAATAAACATTCAACTACTTCTGCGAGGACACGTTTCACTTTCGTGTTATACCGATTCCTATGACGGAGGGATCAACCGCGTTTTTTTTTGCCAGTAACAAGTACCATTCTGAGCTTTTTCACCCCTTTTATTATTTGAATACCATATATAACCATTCTTCGTAGCGTCAATGTAAAATAAATTAGAAACTTCCTAACTAAGAAGTTTAGAAAACGGTGGTCACATTAAAACAACCATTTGAAATCTGTAGCTTATAGAATACGTCTTCACTAGCTCGGACCTCTTCCTAATGCTCGATGGCCGTATCTTTGTGTTTACGTTTTGAGTTAAAGAGTTTAGCGAGCCGAAACCGCAACACAGTTACGAATCACAGCACAATGGGAAGCTACGGATCAGGTCTGACCAACTGGCGCCTATACGTGCGCGCGCGGTTTACCATTTCCCCCCAACTGAAATCGCTGGGAATCTAAGCAACGCCACACTATAGTCGCTATTCTACTACGAATGGTCGTGCTTTTTCGATACGTCACTTCGGCACGTTACACCAGCTACTACGCTTTGAAGTGAACATACCCCAAAATCCAGTAACGCTTTGATTCCCTACGCTCTATCACTTCAATAGGGTAAATATGCGAACCCACGCTTCCGTCAAAAATCTAGAAAATACCGCGTTACCTCGAAAAGATATGTACGCTGCCTTTGGTACGCGCAAGAAAAGTTCCAGCGCAGTCTAAATAACTCTTACAAATTGCTTGACAGGGATGCATGTGGAACAATCCGAAGAATCATGCCACTTGTAGGTAAAAAACATTACGAATTTGACACGCTGTCTTAGCACAGCGCCACCTCATTTGTAGATGACATGCAAGACAATTTCCATTTAGTGATCCTTCCATTAGACTACCTTTGCTGCGTTCGTAGTTGCGACGGGCACGTTACGGTCTCATATTATTATATTTGTTCCAAATCGTCATAAAGCCCGAGTATAAAGCACGAGTCATGCCATGAAAAGGCTGTTTATATCATAGGCTAGCACGTGTAGCACCTTTCCGTTATGGTTGTGGGTGCCGTTTAATGTCTATTACAATGCCCAAAACCGGAGAATTAATACTGGTGCCTGTGAGCCAAAAGGAACACCGCCAGTACTCTTCAGCGTCCAGTACAAGTATTGTCTATCTCTCAGTAAACTAAGCTAAGCTATACCTGGTTCAGTTCAATATTGTATGTCTGTTTTGTCTGTATATTATGACATCTCGAGAGTAATTTTTCATTAAGAAACGTCAGCGATAAGAACAACACTGCTGCATGCATATAGTGGAGCAAGCTTTGAAAGACTGAAATTCTTGGGTCTTCCTACAAAAGCAGTTTGACTCGCTGACTGTTCTCGTGAACTAGAAATCTACAAGAGATACTTGTCTCCCACCAACGCTAACTAGATTTTGTAGAGGAGTGCATTGTCCGTGAAATCGCATAGCAATAACGTCACAACGTAAGTACGCGCGCACAGTTTGCCGTCTTGGCCTTGCGTCGCGCGCGGGCCATTCGGATTTCTCCGATTTTTGTTACGCATGGACTAGCTGTCTCAGACATTGTGTTATACTGCACTCACCAGCTATTACCACATATGTTGCATACGTCATATTTCAATTTTACCAAATTTGACACAACACATTTTAAATCCTGTACAGTTTTAAAAATAAGACAGCAACGTTAGTTTATTGGACTGTCATCTTTTTCAGCGTCATCATCTCTTACCATCTTCCTGCTGTTGTCCTCGACATATTCACGTCTCCCCTTCATAAGCCTGTCAACACCTTGAGAAAACTTAAACATCCATAGATATCCACCTACATACCTGAAATTCTGCACACAACACTCATATATCTAACACTTGCGATTTACCCAAATATACATCTTATGTTTGTAGTTGCCAGTCCTACAGCGTAAATTCCTTCAAGCGTTTCTGGGCTGTGCAGTGGCCACTAATTACCGGTGCATAAACGAAGGATATGAAGCTCCAGCGACGAAAACATTTGTGTTTTTACATTGACGTATTCAGTCTGCTGTGAAGGCAGACCACCCGCAACCGTGCATACCTTGCGCATTCCTCGTGCCTGTACCACTTTCGACACCAAACTATATCTCGAAAAAAGTGCCCACATCCTTCACAGATTATTATTTACAAATGTGCGCAACAATGGTCACAACAAGAAATTCACATAAAGTGGGTAGATTGGGCTTATTGGTGACCATCATAAGGGTAATGCGATGTAATAAATAGCACAGCTCTTCGTTTTTCTCTTTTCTCGGTTCACCAGATGTGCCTCAGGGGTGACATGTTGCCTATGGATGTATCAGTGGCCCAGGGTTTAATGAGATACTTCATCAAGAGCGCATCCATGGTCCGCCCAAATTGAGATAACAATGTGATACTGCCAAGAAAGTGTCAATAAATCAATAAAACGTTAACTGTATGAATCATTAGCATTTTCTTGCTGTCTCATCATTACCTAGCGTGTAATAAAGCACGTAATAAAGCCTATAAGAAGCAATGCTTGAGCACCAAGCGTCGCCTTTGCGTTATTGTCAATGGTATAGGTCAGCCGTTGACAATGATCCCCACATTTTACATCCAACTAATTTAATTGCATCTATCCTAGAACAAATAATTCTTATAGTCTTTTTGATTAGTATATTTCTGATTTGACCTTGTATACCTAAAAAAACACACATTTTAGGGCAAGTAATAACAGTGATTTCACGACCTGCTGCGTATTCAATGTACATTTGAATGTTTATGCAGAGCCAAATGGTCAGCTTAAAAAACGGCATCAGCACGCGAAGTATATGCGCTGGTTACCCGAAAGCGTTCCCCTCAACTACCAATCTATCCTATTATAGAATCTCCAATACCATACCTTGAAAGTTACTCTGACGAATCTTCTCAAATTTTGGTTTAATTATTGTCATCACCCATCAACGTAAATGGCTTTGTACTACATGCCAAATGAATTTATTTAGACTGCAACCAAAAATAAATATCTATCGCATTACTATTTGTACGTTAACAATACTTAATTATTGACACTGCCACAGTACTTATTATACATGCACAAAATGGAAGACTTTTTTAAAGAAATTACACACTTTAAGCTTACGAAAAAAAGGGTACAATCATGGCTATAAAAATTTATCCGTGGATAGTTGCCGTATGACACTCTACCTAAACGATGCAAACAGCAAAGTAGCGTTATTGCGCACTAAAACAAAACCACCTAGTGTTACGAAGGATAAAATACTTTTATCACCATTAGGACAATCTCTCTTACATAAAAGTGCTCGTGTTGGTTTACAAGAATACGTAGTCATTACAGATCAAGTGAATCCAACATTAGGTAAGCTTGGAACGATTGTTGGGGTTTCGCGCCAATTTTAACAGTGCAGCTGTGCAAGCTTGAGGTAGATTCATTGCCGTGTCGAAAAACTCGGCCGGCATGTGTAGAGCAGCTCCTAGCATATATCATAGCCATGAATAATATAGTTTATCAAGAGGGTGGGAAAGAAAAGTGAGGGTAAAGAGCAGTGATATAAGGATGATGAATAAACAAGAAACAAGGGGAGAGAGCAAAACATGGCATAGCCTTGTGTAGCATAGTTTAGCAAAAGGTATGAGAAAGCAAAGTGAGGGTGAGCAGGAGGAAAAAAAACTTGCAGGACGCTTGAGCTTCGCCTTCAAGAGTAGAACGCGACAGCGTATCGGGCCCCGTGCGCATCGCCTTCTCAACTGCTAGCCTCACTTCGATTGTCGGTGCATGCCTCAACCCTACCGTAAGGAAGCGAACGACTGTGCATGTACCATTGGCCTTTTTAAGCTATCCTAGAATGTCTACTGCAAGTACAGTTGCCCACTATGCCATAATTCTTCCTTTTGCGAATCAGCGAAGGGCCCACTGCGCGTTCGGGAGGCAACAGACGAACACACGAAGCTGCTCACATTGTTCATGCTTTAGCTGATGATGTTGAATAAATATCTCTGAGGGCTTTGTAATCGGTGGGCTTTCAAAACACCCACTCGTTGCACATTCACATGTTTTCGCGCGTGGCGCGGTTCTACGCTTCTACCACGCAATATTACATGCGTTAAGGACCCTCCTCCCGCTTCACGACATTCATATAGTGATTTTATTTTTGTAAAGCTGTTCCAAGCAATCGCATAACTCTGTGGTAGAGCACATGCCTGTCACGCAGACGCCCTGGGTTCGATTCTTGCTCAGACTGAAGTTCCTTATTAGTTGTTTTATTTGCATCTTTCTCGATGTTTCCGTTACCGACAAGAAGAATGATATTTCGCTGACGACCAACGACGCCGACACCGACGCAGACACCGACACCGTAATTTCTGCGAAAAGAGCTTTTTAACGCTATAGCATCAAAAAATTGCACCATTTCCCGTTAGGGGACCATGAGGCGATGCGAAGCCGGAGCACTTGCACGATCGCGTTCCGTTGGCGTTCTTTGGGCATGCTACCGACCTCGCGTCGTGGAACGCGAAGAGCAACGCTACGCGCGTCTTGTCTTCCCTCTAGCCTGGCCGTTAATTCTCACAGGGCGAGCGGGGATCGCGGTCGGCAGGCGTGCGAGAGGGGGGCAGCGTAGGAGAGGAGAGAGAGGAGAGGGGACGCGCATGCGCTGGTGCTCATCGCGGCGTTGCGCAGGAGAGAATTTCGGCATGTCTAGCCCGCGTTTCAGAGGAAGAGTGGAAAGGGGAAGTGGGGAGGATAGAGGGGAAAGTTGAGAGGGGGAGAGGGGATGTGGAGAGGGTGATGGGAAAGACGAAGTGGAGAGGGTGGGTGGAGAGGGTATGCGCATGCGCAGTAAGGGTGGTCACACCGCACACCACCAACACTACCACCGGATTGAGCTCCGCCTTAAGATACTTCTCATCTAATAGAAGGCGCGAGGTTAAACCACAGCATTGCCTTGCACAGCATAGCACAGCGAGGGGTCCGTGTTCCATGTTACGCTCCGCCTGTCCATGTTCGCCTTACTGTGTCCCTGTACAGTAATTTTGCGCATACAAGTTTTAATTTGAGGTAGGAAAGAGATGTCAGGGTGAGGAAGAGGAGCAGGGAATGGAGGAGAAAGGGCACGATAGAAAGAGATAAAGATACAAGAAAAAAGAAAGAAGAAGATGATGAAGGAGGAACTTAATCTGCGTTCACCAATTAGTGGGACTCGCTTGCCAGCTCCGCTGTCAAGTCAGATTTCGCTGGCGTGGAACTGGCTTTAGCTTAGTCGTTTTCTTAAAATCAAGCTGTCGACAAAAATCTTTTCTCCCGCTTGTCCGAGTGTTTCTTGACACTCGGCACTAACTTCACACCAAGCACCGTAATCTAAAGGAAAATACCTTCACAGCTTCCATCAGGCTGCATGGAAAGTATATCCAACCAACGAAATTTCCAGGCTTATATATGATATGTAGGAAAATTTCACCACTCATATTCCCATATAGGATGTAAGAGCACCATGAAATTAGCAGTACATTTTTTATGGGGGTTATGTGGCACTGAACATTCGTACAAAGAGAAGGTCCGTGATCTCTGTAGAGTGCCGAGAATTCTCAAATATATGGCGTGCAATAATAAAACACGAAGTACCTCTTACTTTTATTATTTCAAGCGCTACGTTGAAAAGGCTAATTCACTTGCTTTTTGTAATAATTTCACTGTCGGAATCGTTCTTTGCATGCATCATTAGTGTTGATCCGTTAACTATACAGTAAATTATTGTACATTTCGATGTGTTGTTCCTGTGTATGTGTGAACGTGAACCTCAATTTGCATCATGCTACATTACAATGCGGCACCGCTTAATACCTCATTGACTAGGTTCGCCTTGCGAGACCGACCACTTTCTCCGTCACACCTGCGGTGACTGGTCTTGAGTGACGGCACATGATGACAACTAGTCATCGCCACACCGCTTAGTTATCCGCACCGTTGTTGCCACTGATTGAAGTAGAAAGTTTTTTAGCTGCCCTCAACTCCGGAATTTTCCTGCCCATGTTCCTGAAGCAATGTGAATTTTCAAGTGGAGCGCGCTAACCACTGGGGCTACGTGCAACAGCAATTATCGGCACTAATTCGAGGTCTTGCACTCTATCTGCGAGCATCAGTGTGTGAGCAGACCTTTGGATGGAGTCATGCTGGATCGGGCAAGATAAGAAATTGTTCTCCACGCAATGGCGTTTAATTCACTTCTAATCCTTTTGCGCTATGCTCGTTGCAACAGTGTTGCTCCCACAAAGGATGTGTAGATGACAATGATGACCGGCTTGGAACGTCACAGTTCATCCTTGACCTGATCGCAGTGAAATCATGCCGGTGACGCACATTACAACATATACATATGAAGGTGCCAGGTAATGAATGCTAAGAAGGCATTCAAGAGAACGTACTGCTACTTTAATTTCTAAGGGCAAAATTGCATAAAATGAACTTCCGCTGGTAAGATCCGGGCCCACAATATCTGCGTTACACATGGGTTGCCCAACCAGACAGGTAACGGCGGCCGCTGTCCCTCTGTTCATTTGCTGGGGTATTTATATATGTCTACAATGTTTAACGTTGAAATTATCGGAGAAAGCTAAAGAACACACTTTTCGACCGATGGTTACGAGAAGTACGCGGAAATAAGGATAGTAGGTGGCCAGCGAACTATCTTAGCTACGGCATTTTGCCTGCCGTAACCGAATGACACTCGAGGCTGGAAATGAGAAACTGATCGTGTGACACAATTTCTAGTGGATAAAAAGGTAAGTGCGGTATTCGTTACATCTCAAGATCTATAACCACTGTACTGAATCTATGTAATTCATACCTAGATAAATTAGGAAGACTTAGCATTAAATCAGCAAATCTATTTCTTGCCGCTATTTGGCACTTGTGCGAAACGCTATGCCATCGTGAAATATTTGTGCAAGTTTTTTGACGTTCAGTGAGGCGAGGAAGTGGCCTAGTTCACCGTTACTGATACTTTGCTGCGCTGAATAAAAGTGGCGCTAATAACAGAGAAAGTGAACTAAAAAGAACAGGAATGCGAATGGAATAGCAAGTGGCTCTGCGTGCAATATACATACATATATATATACACACACATATATATATATATATATATATATATATATATATATATATATATATATATATATATATATATATATTATATATATATATATATATATGCATGCAACTATTCACTGACAGCATGCGAGTTTATAACACTGCGCCTATCCTTTCTACGTGCTTTCTAGCGCCCCACAACGTAAATACGGTTGAATATGTCCACCTAAAAATATTGCTCCGTATGTTTCGCACCACAACCTGCTTTACCTCCAGGCCATTTGAACATTCTAGCGACAGCTGGGCACCGTCATTGCCCGTAGAACAAGCAAGTAAACTTAAATGAAATGAAAACGCACATGGCTCTGCCGCTGCATGGAATGTGCCAGCAAGCATTGCCTGCCGCTGAGTTGAACGCACATGTGCCGCATTTTTCTCTTCTGTTATCCATGTAGAAGCGTCACGGTGATTTCGCCATTCTTTCCTGTACGTGGCCTGTATGAAGTAAGTATTTGGCGTATCGCACTCCTTAATTCTAGTAGTGATAACAGCATTCTATGAAACTGTATATGCGCTTTGAAAATAGCCCTTATCCTGCTCTTTTATTGCGATAGCAATTATATGGACAGTCTCGGCTGAATTTTGCCGTCGCCGTTGCCGCCGTCATGCACCGTATATGCATAAGTATGTATATATACATATATATAAAAGCCATAAAGAAAAATAATTCAGAAAAGTGCTTTCGAAGCGCGGAATCGAACCAGGGACCTCTTGCCCCGCAGCGTGTGGCGCTAACCACTGCGCCACGAAACGCAGATCCTCCACGTAGCTAACGACGAGCATTATATACAGACCCTTTACCGCTGGACGGACTCAGAGACGCTAGGCGCTTATAAGCGTTTCTTCATTACCAGCGAGATGGCGCGAGGAGCGCGACGGGCGGATTTAAAAGTCGTCGGCGAGCTCGCTCGCTTCTTCTTATATTTGCGCACACTCTTAAAAAAATGGAGTGACCCTCTCTCCTTTAAGGGAGAAACGGCGATGTTCCCAATGTTCGTCTTCAAATGGAGGAACCGTTCCTCCCTTTTGAATGGAGAAACCGTCAAAATCAAGATGGCTGACGCCAAGCCAGTGAAGCGAGCAATAGATTTAGGCCTAGCGAGCGCATCGATTCTCGACCGATAAAGAGTATGCGGCACTGGCAGTCACAGAAAACGGTCCCGCTGAGCTTAATATCGAACGCTATGACAATAAAACCAAGCAGACAAACCTGTAGTGATGAAAACCTCGCGAAACGGAACGACGGAACTCGTACGTTTCGCTCGGCCAGCGAGACGGCGTTCACTTTAAAAGAGACGGATACTGCAAAGGGGCTCTCACCCGGAGACTGTACGTTAGGCTTGCTGTCTTTATTTGTCGAAGCGTCACACGGTGTAGCGACGTTATCCACACGTTTGTGCCTCAAAATGTACATTCTGTCGCATCAAAACAATCCCGGCGCAGCAGAGCATAGTTTCGATAGATACATGTTCAACTTCATATAAGTAGGTGGAGCTATGAGAGCGCCGCGGCTAAAGTCCCTGAAACTTCGTAAAGTAGCAACATACGTGCACGAAAGCGCGCCTCCTCTCTTTTCTCCCTTCTCTGCCCTCTCCGAGCCTGACGCCGCGTCGGCATTGGCCAACTGTCGTCACGTGGGACCGCTCGGAGCGTTAGCTTGTTTACAGTCGCCCGCAACTGCCATCTTTGCTCGCGAAGCGCGGGCAGCGCGGGCTCGCTGTTTCTCAGCGCACGTGTTTTATGGATACGCACTTTCCATTCCGCGTGCGTTGTGCTCTGAGATACCTTGCACACAAGACCGACGCCACGGTTGGTTGCCATGGGCTTCTGCTGCGCTTTCGGATGCAGAAACAAATCAAGTGAAGGCGAAAAGCTGTTTATGATACCGTCCGGGAAGCGCAACGAGTTGCGAAGGAAGTAACTTTCGGCCGACGTTTTCGACGCGACTGTGCGATGTAAGTTGCTATCCTCTCACTATAAGTAGTCGTCGAGGTTCGCGCAAATAGCTGCGTGCTATAACGCCGTAGACAGGTCTCAGTTATTTGTGCAGTACGTCGCTATTCCTCACACGTTTTAGTGCTGCTTCTGCGGGTCTGTACTAAGTGCTTTTTTTTTTTCAAGAATATGTGGTTACGTTTTCTGCTTGACGTGACGCGCCTACTGGTTTGAGTTCGCGGTATCAGTTTGTGCGCCTAGCATGGCACGTCGATTACGGAGTCACGTCGACTGACGATCGAAAATGGGATTAGGAAACTTCAGAGATTCGGCGCAGTTCTTTTGAAGAAACAAAGCTGCAGTGCGAAATCTCAAATTAGGAATGGCACTCTCTGTTTGTTTTGTTGCGTGCTCGGTTTTTTTTCCCGGAGCAAATTGCTTTCTCTGGCTCTTTTACGTCGACAGATCCGCCGGTGGACTTGCGATAGAAGGTAGGCAGGCAAAGCGTGCGTCCGAGTCGCAGCGTGCGTTCATCGTTTATGAACCTCACGTATACGTGTTATTTAGCGCGAAGGATTACGTGCCATTTCGTGTGGAGGTTTATATCCGCGAGTAGCTTTCCGCCGCGGTGGAGCAGAGGTTATAGTGCTCGGCTGCTGACCCGAAGGTCGCGACCGACCGCGGCGGTCACATTTCGATGGAGGCGAATAGCTTGAGGCCAATGCTCGTTAAAGAACGTCAGACGTCAATGCTCGTTAAAGAACATCAGATGGTCAAAATTTCCAGAGCCCTGCACTACGGCGTCTCACATAATCATATCGTAGTATTGGGACATAAAACCCCAGATGATATTATTATCCGCGAGTGGAGCTCTCGCGAAGGAAACGTTTACGGTGGCAGGCTAGTTTATTCGATCGCTTGCTCGTTCATTGAGCAGCGAGTACAGTTCGTATGTCAAGTACGTCTACGAGGCGCACTTTTGCACTATGGTTGTTGAGTCCAATCTCTTAACGAAACAACCAACGCTGTCTAAATGTATCGACTGGAAATGACGTACGCCTTCTGGCGCATTCTTCTTTCAATGAACCTCCGAGCTCCTGCTTCCACTTACACTCATTGCTCCCTGCACATATCTTTTTTACATGGCAAGTCTTGCCGGGGTGCTATCCTGCACTCGCTGTTCGTTCATTCTTAAGTGCTGTCAAGATAAATATTATCATGAGCAGCAATGCATACTGGGTAGTATAACTGAAATTAATCTTTCTAGGACCATTTCTCCGAGGACCAGTTCGAGCCTCTATTTCTGAGCAAGTTCGGAATAAAGAACGGCTACCTCTAGTGCGTACTGGCAGCCTCAGTGCGTCATTGGCATGCGCGGCGAATTCGCCTCGCGAGGACGACGTGTATAGGTTTCGGAAGGCTTAAGTAGAGCGGGACATTAACGTTCAACATGACACGTGTCCTTTACAAACGTGTCCTAACATCTCCTAAACAACATATAATTAAACAAAAAAGCCGGCAGATCCCACGCATTGTGGGAATCGATGTAATGCGAAGCAGCCAGCAAAGAGCTGCATACATCGTCTTGTATGTCATTGAGGAAAATGCGTGTCATGATTTTCATGTTAACTCCTATTATTTATGTTCGTCACACAGTAACGTCGCGCAATACCAACTTGGGGGTCGATCAGTCTAGCGAAACGGCCGCCAGCGCCCCATGAGCGTGGCACGTAAGTCATGCTGTACATGACATGTGTGTCATGACTTTCATGTTAACTCGTGTTTTTTATGTTCGCCACACAGTCACGTTGCAAGATACCAATTTTGGTGTATATCAAGCTAGCGAAACGGTCGCCAGCGCACCATGAGCGTGGCACGTAAGTCATGCTGTACATGACATGCGTGCCATGATTTTCATGATAACTCGTGTTATTTATGTTCGTCACACGGTCACGTCGCAAGATACCAATTTTGGTGTATATCAATCTAGCGAAACGGCCGCCAGCGCCCCATGAGCGTGGCACGTAAGTCATGCTGTACATGACATGCGTGTCATGATTTTCATGTTAACTCGTGTTTTTATGTTTGTCACACAGTCACGTCGCGCAAGACCAATTCCGGGGTAGATCAAGCTATCGAAACGGCCACCAGCGCGCCATGAGCGTGGCACGTAAGTCATGCTGTACATGACATGCGTGTCATGATTTTCATGATAACTCGTGTTATTTATGTTCGTCAAACGGTCACGTCGCAAGATACCAATTTTGGTGTATATCAATCTAGCAAAACGGCCGCCAGCGCCCCATGAGCGTGGCACGTAAGTCATGCTGTACATGACATGCGTGTCATGATTTTCATGATAACTTGTGTTATTTATGTTCGTCACACGGTCACGTCGCAAGATACCACTTTCGGTGCGTATCGATCTAGCGAAACGGCCGCCAGCGCCCCATGAGCGTGGCACGTAAGTCATGCTGTACATGACATGCGTGTCATGATTTTCATGATAACTCGTGTTATTTATGTTCGTCACACGGTCACGTCGGAAGAGATCAATATTGGTCTATATCAATCTAGCGAACGGCCGCCAGCACCCCATGAGCGTGGCACGTAAGTCATGCTGTACATGACATGCGTGTCATGATTTTCATGATAACTCGTGTTATTTATGTTCGTCACACGGTCACGTCGCAAGATACCACTTTCGGTGCATATCGATCTAGCGAAACGGCCGCCAGCGCCCCATGAGCGCGGCACGTAAGTCATGCTGTACATGACATGCGTGTCATGATTTTCATGATAACTCGTGTTATTTATGTTCGTCACACGGTCACGTCGGAAGAGATCAATATTGGTCTATATCAATCTAGCGAAACGGCCGCCAGCACCCCATGAGCGTGGCACGTAAGTCATGCTGTACATGACATGCGTGTCATGATTTTCATGTTAACTCGTGTTTTTATGTTTGTCACACAGTCACGTCGCGCAAGACCAATTCCGGGGTAGATCAAGCTATCGAAACGGCCACCAGCGCGCCATGAGCGTGGCACGTAAGTCATGCTGTACATGACATGCGTGTCATGATTTTCATGATAACTCGTGTTATTTATGTTCGTCAAACGGTCACGTCGCAAGATACCAATTTTGGTGTATATCAATCTAGCGAAACGGCCGCCAGCGCCCCATGAGCGTGGCACGTAAGTCATGCTGTACATGACATGCGTGTCATGATTTTCATGATAACTCGTGTTATTTATGTTCGTCACACGGTCACGTCGCAAGATACCAATTTCGGTGCATATCAATCTAGCGAAACGGCCGCCAGCGCCCCATGAGCGTGGCACGTAAGTCATGCTGTACATGACATGCGTGTCATGATTTTCATGATAACTCGTGTTATTTATGTTCGTCACACGGTCACGTCGGAAGAGATCAATATTGGTCTATATCAATCTAGCGAAACGGCCGCCAGCACCCCATAAGCGTGGCACGTAAGTCATGCTGTACATGACATGCGTGTCATGATTTTCATGATAACTCGTGTTATTTATGTTCGTCACACGGTCACGTCGCAAGATACCAATTTCGGTGCATATCAATCTAGCGAAACGGCCGCCAGCGCCCCATGAGCGTGGCACGTAAGTCATGCTGTACATGACATGCGTGTAATGATTTTCATAATAACTCGTGTTATTTATGTTCGTCACACGGTCACGTCGCAAGATACCAATTTTGGTGTATATAAAGCTAGCGAAACGGCCGCCAGCGCACCATGAGCGTGGCACGTAAGTCATGCTGTACATGACATGCGTGTCATGATTTTCATGTAACTCGTGTTATTTATGTTCGTCACACAGTCACGTCACAAGATACCAATTTTGGTGTATATCAAGCTAGCGAAACGGCCGCCAGCGCACCATGAGCGTAGCATGTAAATCATGCTGTACATGACATTGGTGTCATGATTTTCATGTTATGACTTGTTACTTATGTTCGTCATACAGTCATGTTACGCCATACCAATTTTGGTGCACATTCGATTAACCAAGCGACCAGGAGAGCACAAAGTCGTAGGCGGCTAGATAGATAGATAGATAGATAGATAGATAGATAGATAGATAGATAGATAGATAGTAGATAGATAGATAGATAGATAGATAGATAGATAGATACGGTCAAAGTCGCA
>NC_051178.1:111850318-111873682 GCF_013339695.2 Rhipicephalus sanguineus | reverse complement strand
AACGGACCTAAAATGTTAGTTCCAGCACGCTCGGAATGATAACGCATCAATACCAGCCAATCGACACTTTGTTTTATAACAACACCCTTCGTGTTCACTTTCGACGTGCGGATGATAATTCTTGACATTTGAAACGCACATAATTTGTGTTTAGTTACATAATTTACATAGAGCAAAGCATCAGTTTTATGGAATGAAAAGAGACAAGCTTGATTTGCAACCACATTTACAACGCACATGTACACTGCAGTAAGAGTTAAGAAAAACAGCCCAGAAAGTGCTCATTGATGGAGGTCAGTTGCGCTTCCTTATTTCCATCTTAGTTACATGACGTAAATAAATTCACTTATATATAAATCCACCCGAGAATTATCAGTATTTCAGACATGCGAGTCTCATGCAACTCTTAATTCTTTCGGTGTCATTTCACTGCATTCCTGATGACAGCAGCCTCCGGAAAAGATGGCTGGCTGCGATCAAGAGGGAGCCACCATTTAATATTAGAACAGCCCGTGTGTGTTCCAGGCACTTCAATGAAGAAGACTTCCTCAAGAACATTGTTAGTGGCCGCCGAATGCTACAAGAGAATGCAGTTCCATCCGTGTTTGCATTCAAGAAAGCCATCAAAAAAAGAAAGCCACCAAAAGCCCGACCTGCCCCAACCATGAAGAATCCTCTTCGTGCCATGTTTGTGCAGGACACAGTGGACAAAGACACAGCAATCGCAGCAAAATAGTGAAAACGTTGAGCAAGGCATGCTGCCAGAGGCTTGTGAAGATGCAGAACCCCCATGGACTTCGAAGCGTGCTTCAGCAACACACAGCCACCTACAAATGAGTTGGCACAAGCAAAGGCAAAAATTGCAAAGCTGTGAAGAAAGAGGTGTCTACTCATGCAGAGATGCAGTTATCTTGAAAAGGCTGCAGCCAATTTTGCATTGAGCAATTTACAGACAATGATGAAGATTTTCAGTTTTATACCGGCCTGTCATCATATGGTGATTTCATCAAGCTGCTCTCACTATCTTAAACCTGACCTGAAGGAGGAGGACGAAAATGCACCGAATCTGACAAAGGGGAGTCGGTAGGCCTCCATGCTCACCATCGAGAACCAGCTTTTTATGGTTCTCGTGAACTTGAGGCTAGGCCTTTTTCAAAAGGACCCTCGGACATCGTTTAAACATTCACCAAAGCACAGTAAGCCGTCTTTTCAATGACTGGATTAATCACATGTTCGACAGGTTCACAGACCTGCCAATGTGGCCGTCACGAACTGTTGTTGACAGAAACATGCCTGATGAGTTCAAGAAAAGTATCCAAAGACTAGGGTAATAATTGATGCTACCGAGATAAAATGTGAAGTCCCAAGTTCCTTCGTACTACAGTCAGAGACCTACTCTAACTATAAATCGAGCAATACTTTCAAGGGACTGGTTGGCGTTTCCCCTGACGGGGCTCTTACTTTTCTGTCACCACTTGTGACAGGCAGTGTTTCAGACAGGGAGCTTGTGAAAAGAAGTCGTTTTCTCGAGCTTCCATTTGAACAAGGAGATGTTGTGATGGCTGATAAAGGGTTCACCATCAGGGACCTTCTTGAACCTCTTGGGGTGCAGCTGAACATGCCACCATTTTTGAGAACACCACAATTCACAGAAGAACAAGTTGCTCAGACAGAAGCCATTGCATCTCTACGCATTCATGTGGAAAGACGCATCCAAAGGATTAAGTGTTTTCACATATTCGATCGAAGAATTCCCATCACGATTGCACCTATCATCAACCAAGTGTGGACTGTGTGTGCTCTCCTAACTAACTTCCAAACACCCCTGCTAAAGAGCTCTTAAAGTACTATTATTTCTATTTAACTGTTTGTATCAGCAATCTCTTAAAGTCTTATGTATTTTTATTTAACTGTTTATCTCTAAAATTTTTACATGTGTTCAGGAAAGCCCTGTGCAGCCATACATAGCTGCTAGCTTAGAATGCTGAAGCTAAACCTTTTCCTTGTGTATATTCATAGAGGCAGCTTAAGTAATTGAGACAGAATGCCATAGAAGATACAATAAACACCGTTTCACTTTCAAAACTGGTTTTGTTTATTGCACTCGCATCCTGGCATGCACTTCGGCACAATTATTTCCAGTTCAAGTCTGCTCAAGAGAGCTTAAATAGGGCAGAGCTTGTTCGAAATAGAAGTTGTCCAATCTTGATCTGATTGCTGCCCAGGTGTCACAACAAAACTCAACTCTGCACACAATCATCCATGCTTCTGCATATACTATAAAGTGCGTCCAGAGAAGTCCTGCACAGAACATCTGTCCCATCACTTGTGCATAGTAGTCACTTGATTCTTTCAGGTGCGGAATGCCATTTACCACTTCAATAAAAAAATCAGGTGAGGCGAGTGCTTCTTGCAGACTAGATGACCTCTTGCTCCAAGGACACTTCACCTCAATCAAACCCAAAGGTGGATCTTCGTGAACGTCGTACACGACGCGGTCTGGTGTGGCACCCAGCCATGGGGAAGCGGGGCGCACCATGAGCCCACAGGTGTGAACGATTACCTTGCGGCCGATATGGTCCATAGACTGTACATGCCGCTGCACTGCTCGTGGCTCATTCAGAGTTCCGTACCTGCAAATACATTCAAGGCAAAAAGTTAATAATACATAGATAAGTGTAACTGTTGTTTGTGCTGTTTAGTGTTGGTTTAGAGAACAGTCAGTTAACAGCATATATTCTACGCAACTAACTTTGGCCAGAGAAATGGTGGCATTGCTCTCAGTTGTAAATGGCAAAGCACATTTCACTGAGTGGATTATCTTTTCCAGTTCACAGTAGGACATGAGTAAAATCACAATGGTGCCAGATTAATTTTTATTTCTTTGGGTTCTGAAATTGAAATTTTATTCCGCAACAAGAACATGTTACGAGGAGGGCAGATAAAAGCTGTTCGGACAGCTTGAGGAGCCCTGACCCCCTAGTACACAGGATAGCAAAGAAGCATGCGGCTAAGTAAGTACATCCTACTAAAAGAAATATATATGAATTCATAGGGTGGTTAAAAGAAAATAAAATATTACAATGCAGGCATAGAAAAAACAGTAGTCGTCATAGCACATCATTATACAAACATTAATTGCAGTTGTTTTGGTGATATGCTAGATATGTTAATTTTGTGTTCCTTTGTTATGCGGTTTAGAAGTGAAGGCAGTTGAAAATTGAACATTTTATTTTCGTAATTTGTTCTGCATCTCGATATGTACCACACTTCAGGTTGACGTACTTTATAAGCAGGGAAGTTTTTCTTTAACCTCGCTATTCTTGCAGTGGTATCATTAATTTTCAATAAACCGAGCTTATATAGACGACATAGTTTGTAATCGTGTATTGATGCAACCTGAATGATACGGTGCTTTTTAAATTAGTCTGCTGTGTGGCAGCGATATGGCACTTTACAGGCTAGATGCAAAGCTTTCTTTTGCAAGACTGTTGCTGATGTTTACGATTGTTGTTGCTGACCATACAAGAAAGGCATAATTCAATAAAGAAGAAAACAACGAATTATATATAGGCATGTTAACAGAAGCAGGAAAGTAGCAGCAATGGCGGCGCATAATGCCAATTGTCCTAGATAGTTTACTGATAATATGGTTCACGTGATCGTCCCATGTGATGTGAAAAATACATGCCTAATGATTTGAAACTTTTGACTTCAATTTCTGAGTTATTTAATGAAATGATGGGAAGCTGGACTTGTGTGTGGCGGGGGTGAAATAAAACAGCCTTAGTTTTATTTATGGCTAGTTTTAGGGATTTTACTTGAGCTCACGCATTAAGTTCAGACAGCGTGTTATTCGCTCGACTACCTAGTTCGCTGCTACATTTGCCTGAAAAAAAATAAACTATCATCAGTGTATATTATATAATGGACTGATTCATCGATACAGGACTATTTCATTAATATAAAGTATAAAGAGAAATGGTCCCAGGATGCTTCCTTGTGGGACTCCTGTTTTAATGGATTTTATTAAATGTTTTCCTTCAATTACGGCGAATTGAGTGCGTTGTTGCAAGTAAGACACGATTAATTTGTGTGCAATGCCTCTTATACCATAATGATCCAGCTTTTGAAGGAGAATTTTATGACTAATGAGGTTGAAGGCCTTTGAGAAGTCCAGAAAAAGCCCAAATACCATATTTCTAGATTAAAAATTTTTTAAATGTATTCCTTTTATGCCAGTAGCTCTCCACTGAAATGCGACTACCGTGGCCGGAATTTAATGCCACAAACTAGAGCACAGCTGCAGGACATGTTCGGGTTGCAGCGGATGGCAAAGCACGTATAAACAAATGGAAAGTTAGGCGAGTTGGTACGGTGGCATACTTGAAAACTTGAGTGCGAAGAGGCAAGGACCAAGATAAGAATTGCTAAATAATGGGCAAGACAAGCACCTACCCAGAACTGTTCATTATAAAAAGATGCGAGAACATGCACCTGGAAACAGTCTTCAATATATACAAGCGAAAAAAAAAAGTTTCTTTGGATACGCATCTAAAGTCGCAGCATTTATTGCAAAGAATCTATCCAAAGATACCCTGTAGGTGTATGCCACTAGAAAATTGCACACTCATTTTGCAGTTATATAGCAGTATTGCCATTAAGCTTATTTTAAGTTGAGAAACATCACGTATCGTATTGGCTCACTCAGTATTAGCGACACAAGCTTCATACGTCAAGCATACACAGGCAACTCCAGGATGGAGGCCATGCACTGAATGCACAGCATTGAATTTTCTTCCTCGTTAAGAATTCGGCTGTCATCACCAAGGTAGACGTAGCTTTATGAAAGTTCCATATCAGCAGAAAAACTGCATGCGTGCTGCAGCCCAACTCACGATTTTATTTTTCGCTATGCTTAAACTCTCTTACCTTACAATGCCATTCGAAAATTCCTTTGGCCTCATGACATTTGCTATGCCCCGCTCAGTCCACGGGGCTTTCCTAGACAGCACGGTGCCAAATTTGGAAGCCGTTAGCCTGTTGGCTCGGGAATTCCTCCAAGTGGTGCTCTGGCTCTGCTGTCTGGTGTTTTGCTCCAGTGCTGCAGCATCTTCACTTGAAATCCTGAGTCCCTGCACACAAGCAATATTTAAGTATTTAATTAACAGCGAAATGCCAAGGCTGTGTTGATTTTTTTTTTCCTCTCAGAGAAATATTCAACCTGCAAGCTGTTATGTTGGAAGGTTATGGCCTATATTAGCCAGGAGAAAATTTCCAGGGGCAATTCCAAATCTCTTCCTTATCCTTTTCCCTACGACCTATTAGATTGCATGTCCAAGTGTGGCAGTCTGGGCATGTTGGTAGTAATTCATTTCCAAGGTGAAAGCTCAAAGAAAATTGTCGCACACGAAAAAGGGCACACATACACACACAAGCACCTGTGAATGTATATATGTGTTCCTTTTTTTCGTCCGTGTTTTCCTTGTGCTTTTACCTTTCTTGCATGTCTATGGTATACTACAATTATTGGCTCTTTAGCAATATGCTTATACAAGTAGCCACTTACTTGTAACACCTGATTGTTTGCCATTTCTTGAGGGGGACACCAGCTGCTTTCTGCCGGGAAAAACTTGTAAGCTGGCGCAGGAACTGGCAAAGGGAGTGTTTGGCTTGACGAGCTCCAGGGCATGAGGCACTCAAAGCCAGCTGGTGTCATTGGCATTTGTATATATTTTGCTGATCCAACAAATGTTTTTCCCATTGGAGTTTCTGCGGTAGCATAAGAATCAGCATCAGCAAGAATCTCTGCCCAGCAACCATGCGTTTCCTTTAGGCTTTCCCCAAGTTTCTTTGTAGCCTTTAAATGCTCCTCCCATGTGGGCCGGTTAAACGTCAACTCTTGCAGTACGCACTGTCTCGGTGTTGATGGTCGGCCCTCTGCCACTTGGCGCCAGTTCACATCCATTACACCCTCCGGTGCCATATATTTCCGTGGCCGTCGCCACTGTTGAGGCAGTTCAGTTGGTGACAGCTCCTCGGGTGGTTCCTTGTAGCCAAGTTTCTGAAGCTGCACCACCTGGCTGAGGACTGCAACCAAATGGTTGCAATGGCCTGATGTCCCAGATGGGCAGGTACATCGAGCCTGTGACACGCGGTTGTTGGCGGTGAATGTGAGATGTACAGTGTACGGGTCTGCGGTCTTCTTTCGACTCCGGTAGCACAGGCATCTCACTGCAATGGCAGGCCCTGAGGGACTGCAATAGAAGAACCAAAGCTTACAGTATATATTTAGTGCAAGCAAACATTATATTCAAGCATGAATTACATTAATTTAACGCAGCCAAGCGTTACCGAAATGACAACATTCCCTAATGAGCACATTGCATATCTAAGCACATTGCTTCTCCGGAAGTGTTTGCTGCACAATCAAATGGGAGCCGAATGGTGAAAGAATAAGCCTCTCTTTTTCGTGTTGTCAGTAATGTCGCCATGATATGGTGCTACTTGACCACTTAGTCATGATTTTGCTTCATTCGAATCCAGTCAATTATCGATGGTGATCTGAAACGGTTGCCTGCACTACGCTGAGCGAGTTACCAAACAAATCAATCCGAATTTACGGACCGTATAGCTGCGATAATCTTTGATAGCAATCATGAATTCCAGGGGTTTCTTCCCCCCCCCCCCCCCCGTTTCCTAGGCATTCACGCCATTACAAGTTTCTGCAGATGGTACGCGCAAAGAAGGCACCAATATGCAACTTGTCCAGCACAAATCAAACTTCACAGACCTTTACTGAATACAGCGTTCATTACTCAGGTACCTTTATGATCCCAGCGTAGAAAGCGGCGCAATTTTGAAACGCCGCGCACTAAAAACTAGTAAAATATCCTCGTGAACTGCGCAATGAACAGTGGCCGAACGTAAGCAACATTACCGCGTTACATTTCTAACAAATGCATGTTATATGATCACAACCTTACCGCAAATAAGTAGTAAGAAAAAGCCAGCGGCCACCCTACTACACGAAACAAACGTTGCCCTGACTGTTTGCATGTTATATGATCACAACCTTACCGCAAATAAGTAGTAAGAAAAAGCCAGCGGCCACCCTACTACACGAAACAAACGTTGCCCTGACTGCTTGCATGTTATATGATTACAGCCTTACCGCAAATACGTAGTAAGAAAAAGCCAGCGGCCACCCTACTGCACGAAACAAACGTTGCCCTGACTGCTTGCTCGTTACCGTCGTCGCTGCGCCTACTCGCGTCAGACGCAAAAGCCCCTTCACTACCCTGTACCCAGGATAAGAAGATGACTGAAAATGGTTGATGCTCCACACTCAATAAAAAGAAGGAAAGTTTATTACCTTGCGCACTGCTTCGTCCGCAGCGACGGCAGGCTCACGTAGGACTCCGTGACGAACTTGTAGCTCCGTTGTCGTTGTCGTTGCGATGCAGTTTTTGAAGCGTAATACCTGTCGACGAAGTCGCTTGGTAGGGCCGGTAATGCGGACAGATCCTTAGACCACTCGTCCGGCATTTTTCATGCGGCGATTGATGGCGATCGAAGCACGTAGTCACACGGTTACGATATCGACAGCGGCACGACATAGAAACATGCCTTTAACATGGCGCCGCGTCGGTAGTTTCGTGAAGCCGCCGACAGATGGCAGCAATTTTGCATAAGGCTTATAGCATTAGTTTCTTGCGATCGCATTCATTGCTTCGCCTTTGCGGCGACGCTGTGACTTTTTTTTTTGTGAACGCCCGCATTGCACATATGAAGAGAAATGAAGTGACGTTTTTGTAATACAAGTGAATTTGCCCTGTTCCTACGACTCACGTCTCGGTTTCTGCTACTGAGCTTGCAAAATGCACTACCTTGTTTGTTTGTTTTTTAATATTGTTACCCCTAGAAAAGTAATTAAAGAAACAAAGATACATTCGATAGTAACAATACCGTCAGGAGTCTCACGCGCAGCAATGAAGACCACTATATTATTATTATGGGCCCTGCTTATTCGTCACATTTTCAACGAATTCATAAACTAAACACAATTACACTCTGTACGCGCTCTATCTGTATGAGTATCTGTCGGTGAAAAACCTCCCGGTTATTCGACAGTTGTCGCTTTCGCTCTCACTGGATTCGGCGATGTCGAAAATTTTGATGAGCACGACATTGTAGCGGGATTCGAAATACTTGAAGGAAGAAAAACAAGAAAGAGAGGAAAGACAGAGATGTCAGCCAGTTTAGCATAACCGGTATGTTGCCCTGCACAGGGGAAAGGGTTGGGGGAGATTGAAAAAAGAGTAACGAAAGAGAAAAAGAGAGGGGAGTACACACACGCACAAAACGTCGCAGAGCAGAGCGGCAATCTTGTGTGGTATACTGGATCCCTAAAAGTATACAGCCGCTCGTGCAAGTCTGTTGTTTTTAGAAATTTTAACAATGTTTTGGTTGTTTTCATTCTCGACGACTTTTAGGGATGACATTTTGAGGACGGTTCCTAGCGACATCGGCCTGTTGTCAAGGCGAGCGAGAGCGGTTGCGAGTGATTGTCCCTGCACAGTGTAGCGAGGACAGTCGTAGAAGGTGTGCTGCAAAGTCTCCTGAATACTGCAACGTCGCAGAAATACCAACTGGACTCCGCCGAAGAGAGGCCACTCTGCTATGCCAGTTATGGCTAAAAATGTCCTTCACAAAGTCGTTTTGGTGTCGTATATAGATTGCCAACAACGCCGAATACTCTAAACTGCACGAGCAGTATGCAGTGATGAACGGTTCTCGGTCGCCAAGAAGCGACGTGCCTTCTAGTGTCCTTCAGTGCTTTTTCATTGGTCCACCTTTGCTTCTTCTATTCATAAATGACATTGGTGAAGGAGTTCTGTAGCACATAAGATTGTACGCTGATGAGTGTGCTTTATATTGGCATTTTATTAGGGAAGGCAATCATTGCGAATTACAGCACAATCTTAATTTTAATATTGAGTGGCGGCGCAAGTGAAATGTGACTTTAAATCGCGGTAAGACAGTTTTCATGTCATTTAGGAAGAAGAAGAATCCATGTTCATTACAGTATGGATAGGTAATGCCCAATTTTCACAAGATTCTGAATATAAATTTTTTGGAGTTTATTTTACGCATGATATAAAATGTCATCATCAAGTCGATCACGTAATCACGAGTGTAGAGAAATTATAGGGTGTCTACGGCGCAATACAAAATGTTTCAGTATGGATGTTCTCTTCAAGACGTCCATCGGATGGTTGGTGACAAGGAACGCTTAGAAAGAGTACAAATTTAGCTGCAAGTTTTTTTGGTTGGAGGGAGAGTGTGTGTGTGTGTGATGTAATATCAGCTTTGGGTGTAGAACCACTTGCCAAGGAGCAATCGAGCCACGGGTATATTTACAGGAAGAACGCAACTATTAATGAGCATCACTTAAAGTAGTGTGACACATTCAGTTCTGTTAGCTGTACTGAATATTTCTGTCTGAATGAGATGTCTCTCGCCGTGTTTAGCTCGTGGCTTGTTGAACGCCTATGCCGATTGCTCGGGACGGCGCGCCGTCTGGAACGTCCTCAACGTGCGTCGGCACACGCCATGACACAGCCTTTCACCGCAGCAGCAGCAGCCGCATGGTACCCTGGCAGCTCAGCAGCCTTCAGCCATCACGCGCGTCCCGACAGGACACCTGGGTCGTGCACACCTGGGTTGTTCCCGCCACCGTAAACGACAGCAGGAACAGAGGCCCACAGCACACCGGAACTCGATCAGCCGCTCTGGACGGCAGCCAGAACAGCGGCACCTCGCCTAGTGCTTGGGCCATTCACCCAGCCGGATTGCAGGACAGTGCAGCGCCAAGAGAACGTCCCCTATCTCCCCGTTCCGGACGTGCAGCCGAGGACCCCGTGTCCTTGATGAACCCTGGGATTAACGCTGCACTGTCTCGAGTGCTGTCACGCGCTTTCCGATTCCCTTCCTTGCCGTCTTCTACGGCGATCGCGCATTTTCGGTTTCGCTCTTGATATCAGAGAGATAGTGTGCTAGAACAGGGGAGTGCTCGGAACGAGCTTCGAAAAGTGAAGCCTAAACAGGGTCAAGCCACTTGCGGCGCTTCGATCGGCTGCCTGCAATGTCTCCGTTGAAGAGTTGAGCGCAGCTTCACCAGTGTTGCAGTATAAAGAAAAAAGTCACAGTTTCGCCGCAAGGGCGAAGCAATGAATGCGATAGCAAGAAACTAATGCTATACGAAGTGAGGCTCGCCGATGGATACTCAGTTTGAACAGCGCTCGTGTTGCAAAGGCGGCCGAAGCAGCGAAGGAAACTAGCGTGCTTCAAGTGTCGAGCTGTGACACTTGATAGTTCGCGCTCATCTTCTGTTTGTTCGTTTAGCGGCGTCCCTTGAGCTCGAGTGACGTTCGTATGCTCCGTAACATGGCCGCGGGCATCACGGTGAAAGCGTGAAACATCCCTCATCCCCTCACCACGACAAAACCTTGCGAGCAGACAGCGGAAGGGCAAGGTTCTCCGTGCGCAAATATAAGAAGAAGCAAGCGAGCTCGCCGACGACCTTTGAATGCGCCCGTCGCGCTACTAGCGCCATCTCGCTGGTAATGAAGAAACGCTTATAAGCGCCAGCCGTCTCTGAGTCCGTCCAGCGGTAAAGGGTGTGTATATAACGCTCGCCGTTAGCTACTTGGAGGATCTGCGTTTCGTGGCGTAGTGGGTAGCGCCACTCGCTGCGGATCAAGAGGTCCCTGGTTCGACTCCGCGCTTCGGAAGTATTTTTCTGAACTATTTTTCTTTGGGGCTTTTATATATATATATATATATATATATATATATATATATATATATATATATACACATACTTATACATATACGGTTCATGACGGCGGCGACGGCGACGGCAAAATTCACCCGAGACTGCCCATATATTTCCTATCGCAATAAAAAAAAGCCAGTGTTGCAGTAGTAGAATGCCCGCTTCCCACTCAAAAGGCCGGCTTCGAATCACAGCTGTAGATGGTGGGTTTTTATTTTAGTGTGATTTGTTATAGCTTTATCGATTTTGCTTTGTTTTTTTTTTAAATAGCTCAAGTTGCTATGTATTGCTACAAAAAGTATCGTGAAATGTGAAGTGAAACGGAAGAAATTTGACAGTGAGCGTAAAGATATGCAGCGCCACCGCACGGCATTCAACAAAGAATGGCCTCCGAGATGCGAGACTCGAAACGAGACTTCACATTTGATTCTACTTTTGGAAGTAATACGTAGCAACTGAAGCTAGTTTTAAGAGAAAAAAAAAGGAAAACCAATAACAGCATAACCAGTGACAGTAAAAATAAAAATTCACCATCTACAGCTGCGATTCGAACTCGGTCCTTTTGAGTGAGAAGCGGGCCGCGCGCAACTCTTAAACGACGACACATTGCAGGCTACCGGTCGCAGCGCCCCAAGCGGCTTAACCCTGTTTGGAATTCACTTTCTGTACATTGGTGCTTCGCCTGTTCTGAGCACTCTCCTGTTCTAGTACACTCTAATACAAAAAAAAAACATCTTTCTTTATGCCATCTAAAGGCAAAGTGGCAGCGAGAAGAAAAAAAGGGATTCTACTCGCGTTACGCCTCCTCAAAATATACGTCCACATAATGATACTACATCCAAAAGTTAAAGGTTTGGTCCCATCGATGTCAAGTTGGCTTTTGCGGAGCCAAGTTTGCCATGTTGATTCACTTTAAGGCGATAGCGTTAAAGAGCTCGCTTCGAATAAATTCCTGTGCCGCTGTCGGCGTCGTTGGTGTGAGGCGTTTTCCGGAGCGAAAGTTTGAGATAGATGCAAATAAAAAAATTATAAAGATCTTTGGTTCGAGTAGAAATCAAGCTCAGGACTTCTACGTGGCAAGCAAGCGTTCTGCTACAGAGCCACGGACGTGCTTGAAATTGTTAAAAAAACGATATGAACGTCATCTAGTGCAAGGAGTGTACTTAGCCCATGTAATATTGCGTAGCAGAAGTGTAGAATCGCATCAGGCGTCAAAACTTGCGAATTTCGCAACGAGTGGTTGGTTTAAAGGCCCAACATTTACGAAGAGCACATGAACAATTAATTATCATTATCAGCAACAACTTCAACAACGTATGCCGCTGTGCAGGTGCCCATGTTGACTCGCAGGCGCGTAGGGGGTATTTCGACAATCTACTAAAGGGATAATTATGTCTTAGTGGGCGCTTTGCCACTGTGCATGTAGCAGGCATTTTAGGATAGTTTGAAACGGCCAATTTATGCGCGCATAGGCGTTCATATCTTTGCGGCATGGTTGAGGCATCCACCGAGAAGCGAAGCGAGGCCAGCCTCAACCATGCCAGGCGATGCGAACGGGGCCCAATTACGGTATAGCGTTCTACACTTGCAGGCGAAGCTCAAACGTTCGTCAATATTTTTTCCTTCATTTGACATAATTACTACACTTTAACAAAAAACTAAAGGTAACACTCTCTACGCTTATTTGGATTCATTATATTATGGCTTCATATCGCTATCAAATAAGAAAGGGCCCCTCGATTAATTCCGCAGCTTTTGTTCGGGGACTTTTCGTTCGGGAACACGGCGTGCATATAACAAACCCCAGTGTTGAAACGTTCTTGCAAAAGATGTTGCAGCTTTTTGGGTTACTGCTTGTGACGAAACAAACGTACTTCATCGCGCAGCATGCTCAGCAACTCCCAATTGATTGTGTTGAGCAACAGTGCGAGAAATAATATATATGTGTGTGTGTGTGTGAACGTTTGCGTGTGTGTGTGTGCGTGTGTGTGTGTGTGTGTGTGTGTGTGTGTGTGTGTGTGTGTGTGTGTGTGTGTGTGTGTGTGTGTGTGTGTGTGTGTGTGTGTGTGTGTGTGTGTGTGTGTGTGTGTGTGTGTGTGTGTGTGTGTGTGTCGTGCTTACAGAATGCGCGTAAACACAGAATATATGCGCAGATTCCTGATGCGAAACCGTGTTGACTGCCGATGGGATGTGGTCGCAGTGGCAATGTTCACAAACCTCTTTGCGGTGGCCACCACTCGGACCATGGGGTGGTTCTACGTGGCCTTTATTGAGGAGTTCAGCTTGAATCGCCAAACCTCTTCCTGGCCAGGTTTTCTGGTCATGTGCTGCCACCGAACTTCAGGTAAGCATGCACATACGCGCGGAATGATTTGTTTGGCATCCTGTTTCTCTCATTTCATTAAGCAAGTCGGGTACATGTTGCCTTGAAGTTCCGCGTGCCAGATCGAAGGAACGCAGCAACTGGAAAGAAGTAAAGTCTTCTTCAGTATGCGAAGGGGGCGTTTCAACAGCGGAGCTGTCTAGCGAATCGTTTCTTGTGTATCAATCCTGAAAACTATCATCATCATAAACGGGTATGTGCCACAGAAAATGAGTAAATCGCACTACTCACCACTGGTTTACTAGAAAAGAAGACAATAGTTAGCCCAACAAATGGCTGCGAAGAAACGGGTAAATTCGGTAAATCCCACTACTCCCCACTGCTCCGCTAAAGGTGAAGATGGCAACTGTTAGCCCAAGAAATTGCTGCGACGCGACGGCGGAGAGCTAACAATCCCGAGTACGTACAACGAGAGAACACTAGTGGACGGGAAAAGCAACGGCGCCTGTGAGAAGACCCCGAAGCAATGGAAGGCCTATGCCAACGGTGACGTGCCCGTATATCTATGAGAGGTGCAAACGCTTGGTTTCAGCGCAAATTTCTGTCTGCGGAGCTCGGACAACCGTGTCCCTTCTGCGAGTGTCTGTGGTTCATGTAGAACTTCGTTGCGCTGAGAATAAACGTTTAAACCTCCTAGCATTATCTAACTAAAGCCTAGCAACCTCCAAGAAGTAACCTAGAAACAACCTGCATCACCTAGCTAAGGCCTAGAAACGACCTAGAAGCAACCAGAGTAGTCTTCAGAATCGCCCAGTTTCAGTGTTTCAAGCCTTGCGCGGCTTACTGCAAGCTTCGCCAAATTTTTTGTCTACTGGAATAGCTCAGCAGCAGTACATTAGCGGTCATAATATTTAAACGCTGCAGCCTTAAAGAGCTTGTTTCGCAGAAATTCCGTTTTCGGCGTCGTTGGTTGTGAGTGAAAATCCGTGGTGCCTATGACCGAAAACTCGACAAAGATGCAAATAAAATAAATAATAAAAGATCTTTGGTGTGAGTGAGAATCGAAGCCAAGCCTCCTGCGTGGCAAGTACATGTTCTACGTCGGAGTATCGTCATTGCTTGAAACTGCTTAGGAAACAACACTACTTGAATGTCTTGCAGTAGGAGGAGTCCCTTCAAGGTAGGTCACCGCCTTCAAAAACATATTTCATGAAAAAAAATCATTTTTTGAAATTAAATATGGTCATGCTCCCGGCCTATTCGAGAATAATTAGCAAAATATTTATGTGGTTATCATGAGCCGTTCGAAAGCTATGACCATTCTTCCAACCCCTCCTAGACGCATCCGAAACCGAAAATGAAGGTTTCCAATTCCACAACATTTGTTGTCTCGTCACAAATGTCGTTTTTTGTACATATTACGTAACGCTAAGTTGTCTAGGTGCGTTTTAAAGCTTGTGCAACATGATGTTTTTGACTTATGATAAAATTTCATAGTAAATTTACAGCGCGAAAAAAACGAGAGACAGACGAAGAAGACTACACAGGACAAGCGCTGACTGCCGACTACAATATTTGTTGCGCATAATCCATGCTTAAATAAAATCGCTGCGTACCACATGAAGATGAGGAGACGAAACGTTAAAAACTTATTAAAAAACTAAACAAACAGACTGTAGTAACTATCATCGTATGCCCAGATATTATATCTCTTTTTAAATTACGCTGATCGAGGCCTGTGCAGTGCACACATCTGACAAAGAGCTTATATGCGCAGCCTCCACGATTTCCCGCTGCGTCTGCCCCCTGTGTCGATACAGAATGGTCGTGTTACCAAATAAAGGCACACAACCAGAATCGCAACAATGCAGCGATAGGTGCATGCTAGCTTGGGCTTTCGGAGAATTATTGTGCTCACGCAGACGCACATTGATGCAGCACCCCGTCTGCCCAATATACACATGGTCACACGAAAGTGGGATTGAGCACACTGCGGAAGCACAGCAAGGAATGTACTTGTTTACGTGTCTCATCTGACATGTACTTTCCAATGTGCTCGATCCGTTAGCAATGCGGCGGTCAACCCTGCGTTGCGCAGGCCTCGATCAGCTTAATTCAAAAAGAGATATATTATCTGGGCATACGATGATAGTTTCTACAGTCTCTGGTTTTCGTAATGAGTTTTTACCTTTTCGTCCCCTCATGTTCCGTGGTACGCAGCGATGTTATTTAAGCATGGGTTATGCGCAATAAATGTTGTAGTTGGCAGTCGGCACTTGTCCTGTGTAGTTTTCTTCTTCTGTCTCGTTTTTTTTTCGCGCTGTAAATTCACTATGAACGCTTACCAACTAGCCCGGCTTAGCACTCTTGAATTAAAATTTCCACTACACGGCCACGGCACTCTGTTGTTTGAGTTGCGCGCGTTTTCGCTTGGCTGTCCGTCCTTTCTTGTATGCCATTTCGAGCTCTAGGACTAAGCTCCCGTTTTTCAAGGAGAAAGTTACAGGACTTCATGAAATATGGCGAAGTATAGGACGAAAAAGAAGCGTCAACGCAAGTTAGGGAATCAATGGACCAAGCGTGGGCCCACTGTGGAGCACGTGGATGAGAGTCAGCTGGAGACGCAAAACGAACTAGGAAAAAAATACGTGCTTCAGCTCGTTCAAAAGGAGATTGTGCCGCTTCAAAGGATGTCCCAAGCTACGAGCCTGGTGAATTTCAGACATATTGAATGTTTCTTCGTGACATGGATATTCGGTTCAAATCTTTACAGCCATTTTTCTCAAAACGTGATTTTTTTCATTCAATAGTTACGCGAACAGTGATAGCTTTTCTTCTGGTAAATATTTTCACAGATAATTTAACCTGCTTTTTTTTCCTTTATATGTGGAACTGTGCATTAAAGCAGAATGATTGTAAACTAGCTCTAACTTTTTATACTATGGCCAACTGTATGCAAAACAAACCTTCCAAATATCCACTTAATCAGTCATTTTATGATAACGCACCATAGCTCAGAGATATGGTCGTCGTGGAGGTCAGATGCACAGGATATTGTTCTCACTACTTACCTGCCAGGTCGCGTTTGAATCGCGCCAGCAGCATTTAGTTACGACAGTTGGCGCAAACATGCATATTTTGACACAATTTGATTTTTATATATTTTATTTTTAACATTTTCGGCAATTTCATCATTTAATGTTTAACTTTTCCAAGCCCTACAAGGAGAGACCGTAACTGTAACTTTTCTACAAAAACTGTAAACTTTCTTTCTGCAAGGTGCTGACCGACCTCGACGCATGTAATATTGCGTGTCAGAAGCGTACAATGGCTCCAAGCGACAAAACAAGTGAATTGCGCAAGTAATAGGTGTTTTAAAAGCCCACCCATTACAAAGAGCCGAGACATATTTATTCATCATCAGCAGCAAAAACATAAACAAAGTGAGCAGCTCCATATGCTCGCGTGTTGCCTTACGGACGCATAGTGGGCCCTTCGCTGATTCGCAAAAGGAAAAATTATGGTGTAGTAGTCACTGCGCAGCTGTCTTTGCGGTAGGCATTCTGGGACACCTCGAAACGGTGAATGCTACGCGCAGAGACGCTCGTTTCCTTGCAGCACGGTTAAAGCATACTCCAAGAATCGAAGCAAGGCTAGCAGTTGAAAAGGCGATGAGCACGGGGCCCGAATACGCTAGAGCGTTCTACACTTGAAGGCGAAGCTCAAGCGTCCTCTAAGTGTCTGTTCCTGTTGCGTAGCATAATGTCGAGGGTTTCATACTAGCTGCGGCGACTGCATTTCTGTGGTGGCGATAGGCAACATCACTCGTGGGCGGGGTAATTTACTGCTAAATTAACCCCTGCATAACCTTCTGAGCTCATAACACAGATCGCACGTAACGCCTGACTGTATATTGTAGCCTAGCAATAATGTGCTTCAAGATTTGTGGTGACCATGTTATGCGAACCAGATGGACCTCTCATGGTAGAATTTTTAGTATAGTAATATCTTACAAAGTACTTGCTCAAAGCCAATATAGAAAGCATGTAGCATAAATAATATGTGAAAGATGTATGAAAGGATACATGGTCCTTCAGCCCTTCTTTCTTCATTTTTTCGCTACATTTCGTGTCGTCAAAGCACCAATTAAACTAACGAGGCATCTCTTTACCATCGTACTGAAAGTTGTTGAGATGCGATATGTATTGCGACTTCAATAAAATAACTGCGTCTTTTGGTTAGTGGTACTCATTGTATCTATATACGCTTTGTTATCTCAACCAGGAAATAACTAAACACAAAAGTAAAATGAATTATGCCTCTTACATTCGCACCAAGAAAGTTTACACGCGCACACAAATGCTGGTTCACACCATCATAATTTTTGAACTCACATATGCTTGCCCTTTACGCGGCCCGTTTCCGCGAAGCGTCGAGATGGGCGTTCTTTCAACGGATCACTTGCTTTTGCCGGCGGAAAATGCATAACGTGTAACAGGCCTCAGCTACAACACCGTGTTCTACAAATCAGGGGCGTAGCATGGGAGGTGGGGTGGGGGGAGTTTAACCCATCCCCCCCTCGAAAATTTTCAAGTTTGTTTGCGTATATATACACTGACACATACAAAGGTACACACGAACATACTTAAAGTATGATTGACCTCTTCCCCTTCTCGAAACAAGTTTCTGGCTACGCCCCTGCTACAAATGTGTCCAATCAGTGTACATTATTTCAGTAGCGATGCACTGCGTAAGCAATGTCGGACACTTTAATACAGCGTGTACCAGTGTCTCACAGGAGCCATAATATGCGCCAGACCGACTGTCCATAGGCAATCAGGGGGAAAAACGCGCTTAGGATATCAAAGGCGTCTGTGATTGTCATGCAGGTCTGTTGGTTGGCATGCTCCACAAGCACATGTCACTGTTTCTGATTGGCCTGATGGGCAGCTTTCTCGCATGGGGGGGTATGGCAGCATCTGCGTTTGCTCCGAGCATTTCCTGGATGTCCTTTACCATGGGGATTGTGCACGGTGAGCTGAAATATATTTTTTTCTATTCAGATACTTGCATTTTATTTAGCGTTTAAGCCAAAGCCCGCGGCTATGTCGAGATGCTGGCACAACACACTACAAACTTTGTATATTTGTCTAACGCATGGCTAACCTACACATTGCCTGTAGAGACCTAGCTATTTTAAGGTGCAAAGCTGCTGGCACAAAAATTGCCCAAACTGTTTGACATAAGAGCAATTTCTCGATTTCGTTGAAGAAACGAAGTGTGTATGCTCACGAAAAACAGATACTGGAGGTATTTCTGCCTACTTTACTCAACCTTACCCTTTGTCTAAACGAAATTGAACTAAGCATGTAGCGTCTGATAAAGCACAAGGTACGCCGCTTGAGCCTAGAAATTGTGAGATTCATAAACGTCGTTTCTCATTTCCTAGACAGCTTCACCAATCGCAAATCCATCACAGATATGACTGCAATTTGTTCTCAAGAACTATTCTATCCCAGTATATTTACGGTAATGCATGCCCTGTTCTTCATGCCATGTTTAGGGTCAAGCCAAGCTAGTCCTTGTGCACTACAATAATTATGCTTATAAACATGGGTAGAGCTTGAATGTTGCTTCTTCCACTAAGCCTTATGTAGTATAACAAAGATAATAGAATATAGCAGTGATGGTCATAGGTTCTAGTACAGTTATGAACTACGGCATCACACAGATTTTATGGAATTGGTGTTTATGATTTTGCCTACATACGCAGGCATTGGTGCCGGAGTTGTGATCCAGTCGCATACGGTGGTGGTCCTGCAGCACTTCAGCAAATATAGAGGCCTAGCAGCAGGTAGTATGTTCACAGCTAATCCCACTAGCGCCATCTTGTTCCCGGCTGTATTGTCGGCCCTCAATGACGCCTACGGCTTCCGTGGAGCTGTGCTTGTCTACGGTGCTCTCATCATGCATATATCCGCTTTATGTCCCATTTTGAAAGAGCCGCCCTGGATTACCAATGCAGGAACAATGAGAGAAAACGGTGTACATGAAAACCAGCGCCTGCGCAAAACATACATAGACTCAACTGGCTGTGACGTGAAGCTTTTGGCGAAATCAGACGAGCCGGCTGCCGCGGCCTTTTCGATTGAAAAGATACTTTATGAGGCCCGCAGACGCAGCGCCTCGAGTTTAAAAGCCGATACATTGGAACTTGAAGACAACGTGAACACAGTCGAAGTTGCTTCAATAGAATATGACGCCCTGGGGCGACGGTGTTTTCAACAAACGGAAGAGGACATTTCAGTCTGCCGACGCTCCACTACGTTTCGGATACCAAAATCGAATCATAGTGATTCCTCACCGCTCACTGCACAAGACACTCAGCAGCCAATGTTGCCACACTCTGCGAATTCTTCCACAAGCCCTCATGGGTGCCCTGAAAAGATAAATCAGCATAAGCTTACCGAGGAGCATTCACAAAAAACGTCCCAGAGCTACGATACTTCCCTGGAAAACGAGGTTTCAATCACCCGCGAACGTAGAGCTCCTAAACCAGCGGTTTCAAAGTCCAGACTTTCTACAGACTTCCGAGAACTGCTGCGTAGGATCCTTAGGAGCGTCGTCCCGACCCGGTTTTCGACAACCAGCTTTGCTGTCGCCGTTTTAGGGTCAACGCTCGTGGACTACGTGAACACTGTGCACATCTATACAATGGTGGACTACGCGTGCGACAAGGGTGTGTCTCGCACGCACGCTACTATGTCCATCACATACGCCGCACCGCCGGAGATTCTTGGGAGACTACTTGTACCTCTCATCGCAGATATGGGCTGGCTGAGCAGGCCGTTCCTAGCATGTGGATGTGCGATAACCGCCGGGCTGCTTTTTGCGGTCACTCCGGAGACAGTGCAAATAGCACATCTCGTGCTTCGGGCGCTGTCATCAGTGACAATGGGTGCGCTTGCCACTATGAAGACAGTGCTGGTAGCCGACTACATGGGGACCGACGCAGTGTGCGTCGTGTCAGGAGTGTCAGGCTCACTCCTCGTTCCCCTAATGCTCTGCAATCCCTTGATATTTGGTGAGTGTGATTACGGCTTTGGCCTTGTGTCATCGCGTTTATTGTGCACAGCTTTCATTCTGCGCGCACAGGGAAGCACTGGATTAAACTGTCAGAAGATATATATCGAAAAGCAGTAGCTGCATGGTGAAATAAGTCTCAAGGATTTCAGGGCCAAATAACGAAATGTTCCTTTCCTTCGACGCGTCCTCACCTTACGTGAAGCCTCCTTACAGCCAAGTACCGACGGAGGAAGGAAGCGTACTCTGAAAGCTCCCTTCAACCGTCCTCGCGGGAGGAATGTTTGCCGCACTCCTGCGTTCGAGATTATCGAATATAAGCTTTGCTCACAAGCGTTTATTCTGTAAAAAAAAAGTTGGGTCACCACATCACTTCCAAACTGAAGTGTTAATATAGAGACGCGTGTACGCTTTCTTCCAACTGCGATTACTAAATGTGAAAAGCCACCGTAGTCGAGCGCAAAACGTGGTGCATTCTAGCAACACTGAAACGCCCACCTCTTTAAACGCTGTCCATCTAAACGCGCTGCACTGTGCACGCACGCTCGCGTCTCCCCGCAGAGGTGGGGTGGAAGGGTTGCCTCGGAAACAAGCATCATGTGGGCTAGCTCATCACGTGGGCTAGCTGTGAGGTGAAGCGCTTGTTCAGGGCCAGGAGCGGTCCTAAGGGCGCACGAAGGTAGCCCCAAAGCAACCTTAAGCTGAGGAAACGCCAAGGAAGCCTTCACCGAGGGTTCCTCAGTGAGGACTCTTTCAGAGTGACATAAGGCGGCCTCACCAAAATGAAGGCTTCCTTACTGAGGAAAGGAACGTTTCGTTGTTTGGCCCTCAGTTTAAAACACGAACACATAGCTTCAATCGCGGTTATTTGGAGCTATCTGGAGACGTGTACTGAGAGCGAAGAAATATGTAAGCAGTTGCACTCAACATGAAAGCTGTATTAAGTGCGGAGCATTGATTCGCCTTTCCTTCAGCGACGCTCTCGTTCACGGGCAAGCGGCGCTAGCGTTCCAAACATGCAACCTGCTGGGCGTCTATGGCGGGAAAGGAAATCTTTCTTGAGATGCAGGGGTGCCTTCTGCCCTCCTCCTCTCCTTCCTCCTCACCGGCACACCACTCTTCCTCCGCTTCACAACCCTTTTTCACACCCTTGCTATGCTATACTACATGTGGGAATGATATGCTTTACCCTTCTCTGCTGCTTTTCTTCATCACCCTCGAATCTCCTACTCACTCCCACTTCCCCTTCCCACCCCCTTGTTATACTGTAGCATACACGGCTATGCTACGATATGATTTACCCTCACCCTCCTCCGTTTCCTCAACCCTACCCTCTCGTCACTCCTCCTCACCTTCACTTCTCTTTACACCCCTTGCTATACTGTACAGTGGTCAACTCTCATATCTATAACGACGGAGCGTCGTGCTCCGAACTGCACGAGCGACATCTACAGTTGAAAACGGGGCACCTCTGAGCATGTGCAGCCCCATTGATGCGCCTACCTTGCATCTTCGATCGTTGGTTATCACCGCGAATGCAACAACTGCTTCGGCCGTTGGAAGCGCTGTCAACAGTTTATCACAAAAACAAAAATGAAAAAAAAGAAAAAAAAGGAAGCGAAGCGAGTCGTTGTCAGCGCGCGATCAAAGCTATGCTGCGTGTTGATTTGCCGTTCGCGGTCACATTGTCCCAGCAGCAGATTTACGTCCACTTATAAGTTTATCCATTGTCCGACGCATTGTCGGTATGATATGATACTGCGAACCGAGAATAAGTGCGCAGTATAATACACGCCGATCCGGTGATTGCACTCTCTCTCTTTTTTTAGGCGCTATACGGTTGAAGCGCTTCTGACGGCGAAATCAGTTGTCGCGGCGCGGCGATAACACGGACGGAAATTACATGGCGAGCGCATCCGTGACGCTGCGCATGCTCTGATGTGGCCCGTTTCAAGCTGTAGATGGCGCTCATGCAGTTCCGAGCCGACGCTCCGGCGTTAAGACATGAGAGTTGACCACTGTACTACACATGCCATACACGTGCTATGCACGCTTACCACATGCTACACATCTATGCTATACTATGCTGCTATGCTATGCTTTTACCCTTCTCCCATGCCTCATTCCTATACTCCTCACTTCGCACATCTTTCCTAACCCTCACTTAGCGTTCCCGCCCTCTTGCTACACATGTTATGTTATGTTTTCACCTTCACCTTTTCCATCCGCCTCACCCTCATAGATTCCCTTTGTCGCACTGTTACGATACCATGTTATACATGGCTATGCCATACGGTTTTGCCTGCACGACGGGCTACATAGCTATGCTATGCTAACCTTCTCCCTTCCACCTTTCCTCCTCCCACCGTCACGAACTTTCCCAACTCTTTGCTAACATGGATATGCTAAACGTGGTTTTACCTGCGTGACGCCATACATGGCTATGCTTATGCATTACCCTTCCCTTCTTCATTTCCCTCTTCCTCACCATCACTCTTTCCCACCCCCTTGGTATACCTGGTTATGGATTTGCTTGCGTGACGCCAAGCGACAACTTGAGACGACAGCATATGATGATTGCACACTCCATTCCTTTCCCTCCTCATCAGCCTCACTTCCCATTCCCTCCCCTTGCTATACAGGACTGTGCTAAATATGGCTGTGGCAGTGCGACGCAATACATGGCTATGCTATGCTTTATCCCTCTCACCCTCCTTTCCATCGTCCTCGCCGTCACTTCTCTTTCCCGCACTCTTACTATACCATACTTTACACGGCCATGTTATACATAGTTTTGCTTCGTGACGCCATACATGGCTACTCATGTTCAACCCTCTCCACTCATGCTTTCATTCCTCCTCACACTCACTTCCCTTTGAACCCTTTACTATATCATGCTATACATGGCTACGCTATACATGGTTTTGTCTACTTGACGTCATACGTGGCTATGTTATGCTTTACCTTTGCCCTTCGTCCTTCTTTATCCTCCACGCCCTCAGATCCGTCATAAACTCTCTTTTCTTTCCGCCGCCTTGCTACATATGGCGATGCTGTAGATGGCTATGTATAATGGTTTTTGCCTGCGTGACGCCATACTGACTATGATGCCTTTACC
>NC_051178.1:111819696-111850218 GCF_013339695.2 Rhipicephalus sanguineus | reverse complement strand
CTATGCCAGAACTGAGAGATTGGTATAAAAGGCAAGGTCTCTTCAGGAATGGAAATTAATTTCTGGAGAACGGTCGCCAAGAGGTTTGGTTTTTGCTGGCCCAAATCTGTACATTGTCAACTATAATGTCATCAATGCAGAGTTTAAAAAGAATCGATGACGTGAAAATTGGTGGCAGCAGTTGTAACCACGGACAAAACATGTTTTGTTAGCATTGCATCTGCTTTGCTTTGCATGTCCTTGTGCCTCTTAAAGCAGTGCTGGCATATCTGGTCTTCCTCTTGAATTGAGCGAGCATCCTGCTTCATGACCCTCCGCAGAAGAGAGGTTCGATCCGATATCTTCTACACAACGAAAATTCCGCTGGAGCGGGACTTTCTTTTTGTGCACCATGAAGTAGTCCGTACAGAAAACTCGGTCATGGCTATAAGGCCTACCCATAGCCACCTTCAGAGCGTAGGACAGTGATAGCACCATAGTGAAGCACAATGTGGATGCTTAACTTCTCTCTCAGGTGGTGTTTGGCTGACTGACACAGCCGTGCTCGTTGCTGTCTTCTGCTCAGGCGGGCGTCTATCGCGCCGCCGTTTGCACCTGTCCGCATAACGCATGCTACTCCGTTTACACGAAGGCGTGGGACGCGGGCCACTAGATCCGCCACACGATCCGCATGGTGCGGATCCAGAGACCGGGCGGGAGAGCGACGAGCGGTGAAAAAATGTATCGTGTAACCAGCGCAATTGATACTCCAGAATTTTCTCGTGCAGAGCGACAGAGCCTCTCAAACCATGTGCGGCTGTTGTGCTTAGGTTGCACTGCGGTACTCGCCGTTCACCACTGTCGCCATTTGCGATTTCTCACATTTTTACAATGCATGATTGACTCAGTTACACAAACTTTGCGTTTAGCTTCGTTGCGTTTATATGAGCGTATTTACTCAAAAAAATTATCCAGAGGAATGAAAATATCCGTGCTACCCGTCGATGAGGAAAATAAGTGGTGTCGCAAATGCATTTAATTGGAACGATCTTTTTCTTTAAAAACCAGTTCCCACTTTCCGACAATAGATCATTGCTGTTGTTCAGCGAAGCTCAGAGAAGAAAAAAGACGTGTTACTGTATTTTCCTGCTACCAGAGATGTCCTTTACGCAGTAGCCACCACGCTATGGAAACATAATGTTTGACATTTTCTGCTCTTGTTTTAATAAAAATGATGCAACATGTTTTTTTCATAATATCATTCTGCAGTCCTTTGAGAACATTTTGGGGGACTTTGAACAAAATTGAGATTGGGGTTTTTTATTATAGATTTTTTAATCGAGGAGCACTTTTGTCTTTTTGGTGTTTCGAGCATGAACGTTTATTACTTTGAAAATTATTAGAGAAATACAAATGCAGAGGTTCATTATTCACATAAAGGCCTATTCATACTGCAAATATGAACAAGCTAAGATGTTCAAAGAAGTAGCCATAGCGTCCAAAATTTGACTGATTTCCAAAAACGCAGCGTTTTTCGTGAATTTTCAAAAATACATAATTTGCTTAGAATTCCGTGAAATGATAAGAGCTATTTCCTCTTTACTTCTACTTCCGCTAAAAAGAAAGATATTTGTAATATATAGCTTCAACAGCTGCCAGCGTGGATACGAATTTACGAAAACGCACTCTTCGTAAAATGGTCGTCGTCAACCGGCGACACTTGTCAAATTTTCCTGTGTTGAAAAAAATTTTTATTTGAAAACGAACTACGATTTCGTGCTGTGCAGTCATATGTTCACAACATACAAAATTATCAGGAAAATCGGAAACATCAAGTATACACCGTTTTTTGATCTTTCGTGGAATCGACCGTCCGTAATCAAATTTGAACAATCTCGTCGACAGCCCAACTTCGCAGTTCTGGTCGCGTAGAATGTTCACATCGTGACCACAGATCCAAGTTATCCCCGACGCAGGCAAATAAAATAACCTGTAACCATATGTACTTTCAGTCAACGCGTTTCATCGCGCGCCACGAAGACTCTTTATCAACGCTCATAGTACGTAAATAAGTATAGAGAAAGACATTTATAAAACTACTAGATTTGGAAATTCATTTTAAAGGCGTCGAGGGTGTGAGCATGAAATAGCAAATGTGGCGCCGAGCCGTGCTCACTCGAGGGTTTCAGAAGACGTCACTATCTTTTTCCTGTTCAGCAAGATCCACTATATATTTAGCAAAGCGTCATGTGCCTTACGTCAGGTGCCTGAATAGGCCCATCCCAATTGGTTGCGTCGCTTATGTGTAAAACAAAAAGAAATGACAGATAAATCTACCATGAAAAATTCAGAACCTTGAATGGCGTTTCAGAATATTTGTTTATTGATAATAATTCCCATTTATCATTCCTGTAGCTCGATGTCCTCTAAGCAGGCTGCAATCACGTTCTGTAAAAGATGTAGCAGCAGAGTAAACTATGGAAAAGTTAAAAGTAAGTGCGAAATATAGCCTGAATGCTTCTGAAACTCACTAGGGTAATTTTTAATACCAGAAATATATAGAAAATTATCATCACAAAAAGATGGTAGTATATATGCTTGTCATGTAGGTTTATTTTATTTCATGCTCAAAGACATGGACCATAAACAAGTCCATGATACACAATAATTCAAGGAGGGCAAAGGGAAAGAAAATGACACCTTCAAAGAATGTTGATCATGTAATTTTTAGAGGCTCATCCCTTTATTCATTTATGATTCTACACAGGTGAACACGCCAGCAATATCCACAAAAGTTTGACTGGTTTCGTGCAAATATGAAGCATCGGATTGGGAGGATAGAGCACGAGCTGGCTGCACACCTTTTTTTGTTTCGCTTTTCAAAGTAATACTCTGTAAACTGCTTCTACACGAAGGCACTTGCACGGACAGTATTGAAGTTCTTGTCACTTCGCAGACAACCATCGGAACATGAAACCAAATATTGCAAACAGGATGCAAACGGGCTTGTAAGGAGCGTTTAGGAGAGTGACGCCCTGGGTTTTCACATTCTTTCTTCACTATTAATGTTCGTCATTCGGCACATTACCCTAATTCTGACAACCTCCTTCTCACACGATTCACTAGGCGCCGCATTCGCTAAAGCTTTTCAAGATCAAGAATGGCGATCAAGAATGGCTGAATATTTTTTCTAGAAGCAATTCTGGCGTAGGATGTTTTCATGGACATGCACCCACGTCTCGAAATGAATCGAAATGATTAATAACCCAAACATTGGACCAACCGACGCTAAGAGATAGTGGCAGTCTCATGTAGTACTTCCGGGAACCACAGGTGCCTGGCAAGTATCTCGCCGAAAGCACGACAGGGCCAGCAGACATCGATGAAGACTGTGGTTCCTTCCCCTCCCCAACCACCTTAATCCATATTCCCTAAACTTCGGTAGCAATACTGAGCCTATTTCAGGCAAGAATGAGCATTTATTTAAAAAAAATAAGCACATATGTGTTATATTTTGTGGTGAAGCAACGAAAGACAAGGACATGTGGAATGGAAACACGTGACGATACACGACTCGTACTTTTCTTTTAACCGCGAAGCTCGTCTCATGTCACGCGTTGGTGTCACGCAGTTTCATGTCTCGTGTTGGCGTCACGCAGGCCCCGCGTTGCATATACATGAGCCATGCAGGCTGCATTTTAGAACGACAGCGCACCCTTGCCCGTGAAGCCAGCGTCGCCGCATGGCTATTTCAGCTGTCCGAGCCAGCGATGCAACCGCGAAGCGACAGCGAAACACTGGCCTCAGGAGTTAGACATAATTCTATGGGAGAAAGAAGCGCCGGCGATGCCCCAGCGCTCGGCGCAGGAAACAGTAGAGAAACAGTGGAAAAGACACTATAGAACATAAAACGAATTCTCGCAAAACAAAGCAGATAATCACAAGAAAAGTACAGAAAAACGATAGCAAATATTGCTTAATACCACGAACAAAAACAGTAAAAAGCAGATAGACAAAAAATAACAAGAAGCAGGCAAACACAAGATAAAGACAATGAAAACACAGGCGAATTCATGCTCCGCAGTTAGAGCAGCTTTCACCTGGGGTGAAACTGGCTTTGATGAATGTTTTCGTGCCTTTATCCTTTGACGCCCTACAACAAAGTTCAATGTGACCAGGCGGCAATCCCATGTATCAAGTCTTCTTAAACGCGTACGTGATCAGTTAGCAACATCTTCACAAAATTTGGTTCAACATCTTACAATGATTTTCGTCCGAATTCTTTTGCGACACGCAGGTACGGTGGGTTTCTTCGGCGACCACAAGAGCCTGGACTACGTCCTGTTCTCGGCGATGGCCTCGTGCTTCTCTCTGCTCCACACATTGTGGAGCGTAGTAGCTTTCCACGCGATGCTGTTAGGACACGGTTGCGCTTTCCTCTTCGTGCCGGCGGCCCACTTGTTCACATCTTGCATGACAATGCTAACCCAGCATGCGCACGTGGACGTCCTGTACAAGGTCGCGCCTTTAGTATCAGTCGGCGGTGTGCTCTACCTGACTGCCGTGACGGCCTTCATTGTGTCCGGTGGCACACCAAGGAATCTGCTTTCCTGTCTCGGAAATCTGCGACGCGGCGCAAGCGCATCATCTAACGCACCTCAGAGACGTGCGTCTCATCCAGGAGCCTTTTAAGGACAACTGTCATATATCAATGAGAAAAATCATTTGAACGATACCATAACAAAGTTTTATTGCTGCATTTTTCAAAACTAAATGTATGCCTGCTTTTCCTGGAGTATCAGTAATGTGCAAGCCTTGCTCTCCGAGTTGTTGCACAAAGCGTCCTTATTATCCCATTTTACAAGATGGTCTCCTTCACGGTACGGCGAGATCTTGCTTTCTTCCGAACTCAGGCTGGACGATTAGCTGAAAGCAAAGATGTTTTACAAAGAACTAAAACGTTAAATGTGTTAACAAAGCGTGCAATGGGATTCCTTTCAAAGTATTTCTCGATCCATCACACGCATAAATTGGTCCGAAACTCGAGCTCTTGTTAAAGGATTGGCACAAACCCTATCCGTTTATTAAACAGAACAAACAGCGCAACAACGGCGCTTTGTACGCAGCTCTGACTAACAACCATCCTTTATTCCTTTATTGGCTGATTTTATTTCTTTTACTGTATGACGCTGCCGCTTAGAAAAGTGAAGGATAGCATTCACTGATAATGGCAAAAAGCCTCATAAATGAAAATGGTGAAATTACGGAGAGCAAGACGAAGCTTTTCCCAGCAAAGGGAAATTGAACTTGCTAACGAGTGCGTTTTATTATAGCCAGTAGTCGCACTGCTGCAAATGCCGTATTGTACGAAATCACTCATGAACAGTGCATATTTGGCCGTGCCACGTTCCTTTTCCGGGAACCATGCGTGACGCGACAATATACAGTGGCAGAGTGCGTGGTCATTGGTGTGAGCGTGCAAGAGACCACTTGAAGTCTTAAAAAATGCAACATCTGAGGCTGCTTATGAGGCTTCTGTCTTGCCTTCTCTCACATATTTATATATGTGCGCGTACCTTATGATGTAGCAACATACACTTGCGGACATTTCCTATTGTCTAATTTTACCTTCATACGTCACCATCAGAGATTTTCACTCTTGTCGATATGGACCTGCTTGAACGAACTAAACAGGCAATGAGGGCTAGCCCTCCACACAAAATTATTCCGGCCACTATGCGGTATAGGTTGTCATAGGAGCCCATGCGGTCCCGGAAGAAACCTGCGAAGTATATAAATAGGGCATGTTAAAAACGGTGCAGAAATGAGCAACATTTTGCAAAATTGTATTAAAGCGGGGTGAGAGATAAACAAGTTTAATGAGATGAGGCTGCCTGATAACTATGGGTAGACCCCTCTTTCCTCACCCCACTGTCTATTGCATGGACCTACTTTACCATCGATCGTGTGTGAGCTGTGTAACTGATAGCTGTAAAAGCCTTCTCAGCACGGAACACTTTAGGGGCTCGGGCTGTCGTATTCTGGCATCGTATGCTGTCGTCATCTCATGTCGCTTGGCGTAATGCAGGAAGAACCACGAGTATCATAGCTATCTATAGCATAGCCATGTACAGCAAGGAGGTGGGAAAAAGAAGCGAGGCTGAGGAGCATCGATGTGGGGTTGAGGGGAAGGAAAGGGGGAAGGGAAAGAGGAAGAGGGTATGCTGTCATCATATGCTGCCATTTTATGCTACCTCTTGGCGTCACGCAGGGAAAATCATGTATAGCATAGCCATGTATAGCAAGAGGGCGTGAAACGGTAGTCAGGGTGAGGAGTTATGTGAGGTTGAGGGGGATGGACAGGAGGAGAGAGAGGGTACAGCATAGCATAGCGATGTGTCACTCAGGCAAAACATTGTATAACATAGCCACGTATATTCAGAAAACGGCAGGAAGGGGAAAATGTAGGCTTGCGGTGGAGAAATTCCGAAAACAGGGGGGGGGGGGTCTGTGCTCGAGCCAACGTTTCGACAAGTGGACTTGTCTTTTTATACAAGGTTCCACTCTTGAAGAATACAAGTCTACTTCTCGAAGCGTCGGCTCGAGCAGAAGCCAGCTGTTTACGGATCTTTTGCATAGCCATGTATAGTATGATATAGACAGAGTGCGGAAAGGGAAGCGAAGGTGAGGAGGATGTGAGCGTAAAGCACAACAAAGCCATGTATGGCGTTACGCAGGCAAAACCATGCATAACCCAGCTATCTATGGCATAGCCATAAATAGCAAGGTGGCGGGAAAAAAAAGTGAGGGTGAGGAGGAGCGAAATGATGAAGGAAGAGGATGAAGCACAGCATAGCCATGTATGGCGCCACGAACGCAAAACCATGTATAGCAAGGGAGTGAAAAAGAAAAATGAAGGTGAGCAGGATGAAAGCAGGATGGAACAGGGTATAGCGAAGCATTGCCATATAAGGCGTCGTGCAAGCAACACTATGTGTAACAGCCATGCATAGTTTGGTATAGTATGAGCTCGGGAAAGAGAACTGAGGGTGAGGAGGAGGGAAAGGAGGAGAGTAAAGCGTATCATAGTCATGTATGGCGTCACGCAGGCAAAACCATTTATACATAGCCATCTACAGCATAGCCATATGTAGCAAGGCGGCGGGAAAGAAAAGTGAGTGTTATGACGGATCTGAGGGCGTGGAGGATAAGAAGGACGAAGGGAAAAGGTAAAGCATAACATAGCCACGTATGACGTCAAGTAGACAAAACCATGTATAGCGTAGCCATGTATAGCATGATATAGTAAAGGTGTTCAAAGGGAAGTGAGTGTGAGGAGGAATGAAAGCATGAGTGGAGAGGGTTGAACATTGAGTAGCCATGTATGGCGTCACGAAGGCAAAACTATGTATAACATGGCCGTGTAAAGTATGGTATAGTAAGAGTGCGGGAAAGAGAAGTGACGGCGAGGACGATGGAAAGGAGGGTGGGAGAGGGTAAAGCATAGCATAGCCATGTATTGCGTCGCACAGCCACAGCCATATTTAGCACAGTCCTGTGTAGCAAGGGGCGGGAATGGGAAGTGAGGCTGATGAGGAGGGAAAGGAATGGAGTGTGCTATCATCATATGCTGTCGTCTCAAGTTGTCGCTTGGCGTCACGCAAGCAAATCCATGTATAGCATAACCAGGTATACCAAGGGGTTGGGAAAGAAGTGATGATGAGGAAGAGGGAAATGAAGAAGGGAAGGGTAATGCATAGCATAGCCATGTATGGCGTCACGCAGGTAAAACCACGTTTAGCATATCCATGTATAGCAAAGAGTTGGGAAAGTTACGTGACGGTGAGGAGGAGGAAAGGTGGAAGGGAGAAGGTTTAGCATAGCATAGCTATGTAGCCCGTCGTGCAGGCAAAACCATGTATGGCATAGCCATGTATAACATGGTATAGTAACAGTGCGACAAAGGGATATGAGGGTGAGGAGGATGGAAAAGGTGAAGGTGAAACATAACATAACCATGTGTAGCAAGAGGGCGGGAACGCTAAGTGAGGGTTAGGAAAGATGTGCGAGTGAGGAGTATAGGAATGAGGATGGGAGAAGGTAAAGCATAGCATAGCCAGCATAGTATAGCATAGATGTGTAGCATGTGTATAGCGTGCATAGCACGTGTATGGCATGTGTAGTACAGTATAGCAAGTGGTGTTAAGAGAAGGGAAGGTGAGGAGGAGTGACAAGAGGGTAGGGATGAGGAAACGGAGGAGGGTGAGGGTAAATCATATCATAGCATAGCCGTGTATGCTACAGTATAACAAGGGGGTGAGAAAGGGAAGTGAGAGTGAGTATGAGATGCGAGGGTGAGGAAGAAAAGCAGCACAGGAGGGTAAAGCACATCATTCCCACATGTATTATAGCATAGCAAGGGTGTGAAAAAGGTTGTGAAGCGAAGGAAGAGTGGTGTGCCATGAGGAGGAAGAAGAGGAGGAGGGCAGAGGGCACTCCTGCATCTCAAGAAAGGTTTCTTTTACCGCCATAGACGCCCAGCAGGTTGCATGTTTGGAACGCTAGCGCCGCTTGCCCGTGAACGAGAGCGTCCCTGAAGGAAAGGCGAATCAATGCTCCGCACTTAATACAGCTTTCATGTTGAGTGCAACTGCTTACATATTTTTTCGCTCTCAGTACACGTCTCCAGATCGCTCCAAATAACCGCGATTGAAGCTATGTGTTCGTGTTTTAAACTGACGGCCAAACAACGAAACGTTCCTTTCCTCAGTAAGGAAAGGCCTTCATTTTGGTGAGGCCGCCTTATGTCACTATGAAAGATTCCTCACTGAGGAAGCCCTCGGTGAAGGCTTCCTTGGCGCTTTCCTCAGCTTAAGGTTGCTTTGGGGCTACCTTCGTGCGCCCTTAGGACCGCTCCTGGCCCTGAACGAGCGCTTCACCTCACAGCTAGCCCACGTGATGAGCTAGCCCACATGATGCTTGTTTCCGAGGCAACCCTTCCACCCCACCTCTGCGGGCAGGACGCGAGCGTGCGTGCACAGTGCAGCGCGTTTAGACTGGACAGCGTTTAAAGAGGTGGGCGTTTCAGTGTTGCTAGAATGCACCACGTTTTGCGCTCGACTACGGTGGCTTTTCACATTTAGTAATCGCAGTTGGAAGAAAGCGTACACGGGTCTCTATATTAACACTTCAGTTTGGAAGTGATGTGGTGACCCAACTTTTTTTTTTTACAGAATAAACGCTTGTGAGCAAAGCTTATATTCGATAATCTCGAACGCAGGAGCACCGCAACCATTCCTCCCGTGAGGACGGTTGAAGGGAGCTTTCAGAGTACGCTTGCTTCCTCCGTCGGTACTTGGCTGTAAGGAGGCCTCACGTAAGGTGAGGACGCGGTCGAAGGAAAGGAACGTTTCGCTGTTTGGCCCTGAAATCTTTGAGACTTCTTTCACCATGCAGCTACTGCTTTTCGATATATATCTCCTGACAGTTTAATCCAGTGCTTCCCTGTGCGCGCAGAATGAAAGCTGTGCACAATAAACGCGATAACGCAAGGCCAAAGCCGTAATCACACTCACCAAATATCAAGGGATTGCAGAGCATTAGGGGAACGAGGAGTGAGCCTGACACTCCTGACACGACGCACACTGCGTCGGTCCCCATGTAGTCGGCTACCAGCACTGTCTTCATAGTGGCAAGCACACCCATTGTCACTGATGACAGCGCCCGAAGCACGAGATGTGTTATTTGCACTGTCTCCGGTGTGACCGCAAAAAGTAGCCCGGCGGTTATCGCACATCCACATGCTAGAAACGGCCTGCTCAGCCAGCCCATATCTGCGATGAGAGGTACAAGTAGTCGCCCAAGAATCTCCGGTGGTGCGGCGTATGTGATGGACATCGTAGCGTGCGTGCGGGACACACCCTTGTCGCGCGCGTAGTCTACCATTGTATAGATGTGTACAGTGTTCACGTAGTCCACGAGCGTTGACCCTAGAACGGCGACAGCAAAGCTGGTTATCGAAAACCGGGTCGGGACGACACTCCTAAAGATCCTACGCAGCACTTCTCGGAAGACTATCGAAAGTCTGGACTTATAAACCACTGGTATATGAGCTCTACGTTCGCGGGCGATTGAAACCTCGTTTTCCACGGAAGTATCGCAGCTCTGGGACGCTTTTTGTGAATGCTGCTCGGTAAGCTTATGCTGATTTATCTTTTCAGCACACCCATGAGGGCTTGTGGAAGAATTTGCAGAGTGTGGCAACATTGGCTGCTCAGCGTCTTGTGCAGAGAGCGGTGAGGAATCATTATGATTCGATTTTGGTATCCGAAACGTAGTGGAGCGTCGGCAGACTGAAATGTCCTCTTCCGTCTGTTGAAAACACGGTCGCCCCAGGGCGTCATATTCTATTGAAGCAACTTCGACTGTGTGCACGTTGTCTTCAAGTTCCAATGTATCGGCTTTTAAACTCGAGGCGCTGGGTCTGCGGGCCTCATGAAGTATCTTTTCAATCGAAAAGGCCGCGGCAGCCGGCTCCTCTGATTTCGCCAAAAGCTTCACGTCACAGCCAGTTGAGTCTATGAATGTTTTACGCAGGCGCTGGTTTCCATGTACACCGTTTTCTCTCATTGTTCCTGCATTGGTAATCCAGGGCGGCTCTTTCAAAATGGGACATAAAGCGGATATATGCATGATGAGAGCACCGTAGACAAGCACAGCTCCACGGAAGCCGTAGGCGTCATTGAGGGCCGACAATACAGCCGGGAACAAGATGGCGCTAGTGGGATTAGCTGTGAACATACTACCTGCTGCTACGCCTCTATATTTGCTGAAGTGCTGCAGGACCACCACCGTATGCGACTGGATCACAACTCCGGCACCAATGCCTGCGTATGTAGGCAAAATCATAAACACCAATTCCATAAAATCTGTGTGATGCCGTAGTTCATAACTGTACTAGAACCTATGACCGTCACTGCTATATTCTATTATCTTTATTACACACATAAGGCTTAGTGCAAGAAGCAACATTCAAGCTCTACCCATGTTTATAAGCATAATTATTGTAGTGCACAAGGACTAGCTTGGCTTGACCCTAAACATGGCATGAAGAACAGGGCGTGCATTACCGTAAATATATTGGGCTAGAATAGTTCTTGAGAACAAATTGCAGTCATATCTGTGATGGATTTGCGATTGGTGAAGCTGTCTAGGAAGTGAGAAACGACGTTTATGAATCTCACAATTTCTAGGCTCAAGCGGCGTACCTTGTGCTTTATCAGACGCTACATGCTTAGTTCAATTTCGTTTAGACACAGGATAAGGTTGAGTAAAGTAGGCAGAAATACCTCTAGTATCTGTTTTTCGTGAGCATACACACTTCGTTTCTTCAACGAAATCGAGAAATTGCTCTTATGTCAAACAGTTTGGGCAATTTTTGTGCCAGCAGCTTTGCACCTTAAAATAGCTAGGTCTCTACAGGCAATGTGTAGGTTAGCTATGCGTTAGACAAATTTACAAAGTTTGTAGTGTGTTGTGCCAGCATCTCGACATAGCCGCGGGCTTTGGCTTAAACGCTAAATAAAATGCAAGTATCTGAATAGAAAAAAAATATATTTCAGCTCACCGTGCACAATCCCCATGGTAAAGGACATCCAGGAAATGCTCGGAGCAAACGCAGATGCTGCCATACCCCCCCATGCGAGAAAGCTGCCCATCAGGCCAATCAGAAACAGTGACATGTGCTTGTGGAGCATGCCAACCAACAGACCTGCATGGCAATCACAAACGCCTTTTATATCTTAAGCGCGTCTTCCCCCCTCAATGCCCATGGACAGTCGGTCTGGTGCATATTATGGCTCCTGTGAGACACTGGTACACGTTGTATTAAAGTTCCCGACATTGCTTACGCAGTTCATCGCTACTGAAAGAATGTACACTGATTGGATACATTTGTGGCAGGGGCGTAGCCAGAAATATTTTTCGATGGAGGGGGGGGGGGGGTATTATACTTTATGTTCGTGCATGCCTTTGTATGTGTCAGTGTATATATACGCAAATAACATTGGAAATTTTCGGGAGGAGGGTGGGTTGAACGTCCCCCCCCCCCACATCTCTTGCCTACGCCCCTGATTTGTAGGACGCGGTGTTGTAGCTGAGGCCTGTCACACGTTAGGCATTATCCGCCGGCAAAAGCAAGTGATCCGTTGAAAGAACGCCCATATCGAAGCTTCACGGAAACGGGACGCGTAAAGGGCAAGCATATGTGAGTTCAAAAATTATGCTGGTGTGTAGCAGCATTTGTGTAGGCGTGTAAACTTTCATAATGCGAATGTAAGAGGCATATTTCATTTTACTTTTGTGTTTAGTTCTCTTGCTCTTTTATTTTGCTCTTTTGCTTTTTAAGACGCGTTTATTTTATTGAAGTCGCAATACATATTGCATCTCAGCAACTTTCAGCACGATGTTAAAGAGATGCCTCGTTAGTTTAATTAGTGCCTTGACGACATGAAATGTAGCGAAAAAAATGATTAAAGAAGGGCTGAAGGTCTATCCTTTCATGCATCTTTCACATATTATTTATGCTACATGCTTTCTATATTGCCTTTGAGCAAGCACTTTGTAAGATCTTGCTATACTAAAGTTCTACCATAAGAGGTCCATCTAATTTGCATAACATGGTCACCACAAATCTTTAAGCACATTATTGCTAGCCTACTATATACAGCAAGGCGTTACGTGCGATCTGCATTATGAGCTCAGAAGGGCATGCAGGGGTTTTTAGCAGCAAATTATCCCGCCCACGAGTGGTGTTGCATATCGCCACCACAGAAATGCAGTCGGCGCAGCTACTATCACACCCTCGACATTATGCTCCGCAACATGAACAAACACTTAGAGGAGGCTTGAGCTACGCCTTCAAGAGTAGAACGCGCTAGCGTATTCGGGCCCCGTGCGCATCGTCTTTTCAGCTGCTTGCCTTGCTTGGATTCTTCGTGTATGCTTTAACCGTGCCGCAAGAAAGCGAGCGTTTGTGCGCGTAACATTCACCGTTTCAAGGTGTCCTAGAATACCTACTGCAAGTACAGCTGCGCAGTGCCTACTACACCATAATCTTCCTTCTGCGAATCAGCGTAGGGCCCACTACGCGTCCGTAAGGCAACACGCGAACATAAGCAGCTGATCACTTTGTTTTCGTTTTTGCTGCTGATGATGATTAAATATGTCTCGGCGATTTGTAATGGGCGGGTTTTTAAAACACCTACCCCTTGCGAAATTCACGTGTTTTGACGCTTGGAGCGATTCTACGCTTCTGACACGCGATAAATATTACATGCGTTGAGATCGGTCACCACATTCCAGAAAAAAGTTTGCCTTTTTAGTCCGAAAGTTATAGTTACGGTTTCGCCTTGTAGGGCTTGGAAAAGTTAAACATTAAAATGATGAAATTGCCGAAAATGTTAAAAATAAAATTTATAAACAAAGAAATTGTGCCAAAGTATGCATGCTGCGCCAACAGTCGTAACTAAAAGATTCCTGGTGCGATTCAAACGCGACTCGGCAGGTAAGTAGTGAGAACAATATCCTGTGCATCTGACCTCCACGATGACCATATCTCTGAGCTAAGGTGCGTTATCATAAAAAGACTGATAAAGTCGATATTTGGCAGGTTTGTTTTGCACACAGTTGGCCATAGTGCAAAAAGTTAGCGCTAGTTTTCAATGATTCTGCTTGAATGCACAGTAGAGCACTGCACGGGCGGGATTTTACGGCCCGGGCCCGGCCCGGGCCCGCTTTATGAAGCCCGAGCCCAGCCTGGACCCGTCGTTCCAAGCGCGGGCCCGGCCCGGGCCCGGGCGTGCATGACCGGACCCAGCCCGAGCCCGGCCCGGGCCCGGGCGTTCATTACTAAACTAATGCAGGGCGCGCTTGTTCATGACGAGACCCGACCCGGGCCCGCTAGAGGATATTAGTTGTTGATGATGATTACTAATGATGCCGTGCGCTTTGTAGCGGACGATCGGACGGAAAATCCGGTGTGTACATGCATCGAAATGTTGCTTTGCCTGCGGTGGTAGCTCAGCGGTTAATCTGTTTCGCTGTTAAGTACTAGGACGTGGGTGCGATTGCCGCGGCCACGGCGGCCGCAATTTGATGGGGGCGAACTGCAAGAACACCCGTCTATATTGTCACGTGGTCGTGACGTCGACGAAGACAGCAGTCGGCGTTTTCAAGAGGAAACTTTATTTGGCCGAACTTGTGGCCGGGAAACGGAAAGTTGATTTACAGCAATACACACGGTGTGCACTGATAGCGGCGAGCAGAGCGTCGACCGTCGATCAACTGACAAGCGATCAAGCGCGTCGGCTTTTACACAGGCGCTATCGAACTTTCCAGCAATATCGCTGGTGGCGGCGTTATCTCTAGACAAAACTGGAACATTCGCGTGCGGGGCGCAATCTTAACAAACCGATCTACTACAATCGCGACGCTTCTAGAACACTACTTCGCGGACAGCGTCGAGCGTTGATAACCGTCCCTGCCGGTCAAACCCGAATACATCAAAACAAGACAAGAAGTGGGCGTGGCATTGCCCCCCTCTGAAAAAGCATCGTCCCGATGCTTATGAAAGAACATAGAAGAGAAAGAAAACAAAACAAAACAAAACAAGTGCATACACAAATAAATTACAATAACGAAAGAAAAAATAGAGTCCCCAGGCTCGCTAACGCGCAAAAAACGGCTTAAGGCGCACGACATGGACGACTTCAGGTCGCGCACGGCGCCGCTGAGAGTTCGTAATGCCGTCAGGGGCAACCTCATAGTCGAGTGCTCCGAGGCGTCGAAGTACCCTGTACGGTCCGAAGTATCGTCGAAGAAGCTTCTCACTAAGTCCTCGTCGGCGTATTGGCGTCCATACCCATACACGGTCACCGGGTTGGTATTCCATGTGGCGTCGTCGAAGGTTGTAGCGGCGGCTGTCAGTCGTCTGCTGGTTCTTTATCCGTAGGCGGGCGAGCTGTCGTGCTTCTTCGGCGCGCTGTAGGTAGGTGGTCACGTCGATGTTTTCCTCGTCGGTCACGTTTGGCAGCATGGCGTCGAGCGTCGTTGCCGGGCTCTGTCCGTAGACCAACTTGTATGGCGTCATCTGCGTCATTTCCTGTACGGCCGTGTTGTACGCGAAGGTCACGTACGGAAGGATGGCGTCCCACGTCTTGTGTTCGACGTCGACGTACATTGCCAGCATGTCGGCGATGGTCTTATTTAGACGCTCGGTGAGGCCGTTGGTCTGTGGGTGGTACGCGGTGGTGCGGCGATGGCTTGTGTGGCTGTATTCCAAGATCGCCTGAGTTAGGTCAGCCGTGAACGCCGTACCTCTGTCGGTGATGAGAACCTCTGGGGCGCCGTGTCGAAGGACGATGCTCTCAACGAAGAACTTGGCTACCTCAGCGGCACTGCCTTTGGGCAGGGCTTTTGTTTCGGCGTAGCGGTTGAGGTAGTCGGTAGCCACGACGATCCATTTATTTCCGCAAGTCGACGTTGGGAACGGCCCCAGGAGGTCCATCCCGATCTGCTGGAATGGTCGCCGAGGAGGCTCGATCGGCTGAAGGAAGCCTGCTGGTCTTGTGGGCGGTGTCTTCCGTCGCTGACAGTCTCGGCACGTCCTTACGTAGCGAGTGACGTCAGCGGCAAGGCGCGGCCAGTAGTACTTTTCGTGTACTCGTGCGAGCGTTCGGGAAAGTCCGAGATGTCCAGCCGTCGGGTCGTCGTGCAGGGCATGCAAAATTTCTGGTCGCAGTCCCGAAGGTACAACGATAAGGTAGCTGGCTCGGGCCGGAGAGAAGTTCTTCTTTACGAGGACGTTGTTTTTCAAAGAAAATGATGCCAATCCTCGCCTGAATACTTTTGGGACAACGATGGTCCTGCCCTCCAGGTATTCCACTAGACCCCTCAGTTCAGGGTCGGCTCGCTGTCGTTCGGCGAAGTCTTCGGTACTTATGGCTCCCAAGAAGCTGTCATCATCCTGGTCGTCGGGCGTTGGTGGGTCGACGGGGGCACGAGACAAGCAGTCGGCGTCGGAGTGTTTCCTTCCGGACTTGTACACGACAGTAATGTCAAATTCTTGAAGTCTCAGGCTCCACCGTGCGAGGCGACCTGAAGGGTCCTTCAAGTTAGCTAGCCAACACAAGGCGTGATGGTCGCTCACAACTTTGAAGGGCCTGCCGTAGAGGTATCGGCGCAGGCTGCACGGGGTCGGTCATCGTCGCTGCGGTCGGTGTTGGGACCTGGGGCTGCCTGGTGTTTTCGGGAAGGAGCCCGTACTCTGGCTGCAGTCCCTTCTGCCTGCGGCTTGTTCGACGATCCGGGATTTCTTTGCCGTCGTCCTCCTCGCGGCTTGGGCTTGGGTCAGCGCTTCGCGGGGGCGTCCGGATCATGGAAGAAGCAGCACCTCCACCAGATGTCACGTGGTCGTGACGTCGACGAAGACAGCAGTCGGCGTTTTCAAGAGGAAACTGTTTATTTGGCCGAACTTGTGGCCGGGAAACGGAAAGTTGATTTACAGCAATACACACGGTGTGCACTGATAGCGGCGAGCAGAGCGTCGACCGTCGATCAACTGACAAGCGATCAAGCGCGTCGGCTTTTATACAGGCGCTATCGAACTTTCCAGCAATATCGCTGGTGGCGGCGTTATCTCTAGACAAAACTGGAACATTCGCGTGCGGGGCGCAATCTTAACAAACCGATCTACTACAATCGCGACACTTCTAGAACACTACTTCGCGGACAGCGTCGAGCGTTGATAACCGTCCCTGCCGGTCAAACCCGAATACATCAAAACAAGACAAGAAGTGGGCGTGGCAATATACTTATCGTTAGGTGCACGTTAGAGAACTCAAGGTGGTCGAAATTAATCCAGTGCCACTACGGCGCGCCTCGCAATCATATCGTGGTTTTGGCACGTAATACCAAGGAATATAAATGAAATGTACCGTATGTGTCAACCTAGAATAAAAGACCGAAATCTTTATTCCTCCCATGGGAACAACCGTGATCTGGCGCATTGTTAGTGCTGTTAAAATATATATATATATATATATATAATATATATATATATATATATATATATATATATATATAATATATATATATATATATATATATATATATATATACGTGATCTGGCTTGTTTAAAAAGGAAACCCACAACGATGTATTTGTTACTTTCACAAAGTCTGGTCCAGCAGACGAAACGATAGTGAAAATATACAGTGCCAATCTATATTTATACTGGTGAAAAGAAAAATAGTACTTAAACTGTTTTTCCTATTGTATTGCTAAGCTTTACTAACTGCCAGCTGTTTACACGTGTCACTCCAGCTTGGCACAGTATACCTTAGACCATGCAATGCATAACGTTCACGTGTGCTCGAAGGCCCGACTGACCGAGTCCGGCCCGGCCCGCAGCCTCAAGCCCGGGCCCGGCCCAGGCCCGCGCCTTCAAGCCCGGGCCCGGCCCGGGCCCGCCAAAAAAAATCACAGCATATCCACGGAGTGAATGATGATGAGTGGGCGAAGCTGCGGAGGTTCATCGGTAAACCATGAATCTTCCGTGAATTCTGCCCAGTACATCATCACCGACGTGAGATCGGGCGCGTTTATACTAAAGGTTTGATGAGTTATGACGACTTGCAGCTCACTTTAATTTTACATGTACGCTGTGAATTTTCATTGTTTAGAAAACCATTGCTTTAGAAACATCTGGCGTCTTTCGTTAAGCAGCTGGCGTCTTTTCGTTTTGCTTTAGAAAACATCTGGCGTTCTTTCGTTTTGCTTTTAGAAAACATCTGGCGTCTTTCGTTGGTTTATTTCATCAATCAACGACGTTTTCAACAAAATTTTTATTGGTTAATCACGCACAGGAGAAATCTCACCTTGCACAACCTTGGAGGTAAACAATGGCTGCTAATGGGAATGAGAGACAGAAGAAGTCGGCTTTTAGCTAACACTTACACTTCTACTTCTACTAACGTTTCCTACTGGAACATGCCAATGGCTGCTAATGGGGGAATGAGAGACAGAAGAATTCGGCTTTTAGTTAACGCGCACGCTGCGAATTTTTTATTGTTCAACAACGCACAGGAAAAATGTCCCACCGGCACCACCTTGGAGGTCAAGATCTGGTAATAGTGTTACGACTGGTTACGCACTACGACTACGACAACTACGAGGGACGAACGGGTGCCGCTTTAAGGAGCTTCGCCTCTAAAACGCTTCGGACGGCCCGGCCCGGGCCCGTGCTTAGCTCTAATGCAGAGTTCCGCATATAAAGGAAAAGCACGTAAAAGTTTCTGTGAAAATATTCATTAGAAGAAAAGTTATCACTGTTCGCGTAACTCTTGAATGCCAAAAATCACGTTTTGAGAAAAATGGCTTTAAAGATTTCAACCGAATGTCCATGTAACGAAGAAATATTCATTATATCTGAAATTCACCAGGCTCGTAGCTTGGGACCTCCTATGAAACGGCACAACCTTCTTTTGAACGCGCTGAAGCACATATCTTTTTCCTAGTTTGTTTTGCGTCTCCAGCTGACTCTCAACCGGGTGCTCCACATTGGGTCCACGCTTGGCATATTGATTCCCTAACTTGCGTTGACGCTTCTTATTTGTCTTATACTCCGCCATATTTTTTGAAGTCCTGTAACATTCTCCTTGAAAAACGGGAACTAAGTGCTAGAGCTCGAAATAGCATACAAGAAAGCACAGACAGCCAAGCGAAAACGTGCGCAACTTAAACGGAGGGCCGCAGCCGCTTAGTGGAAATTTTAATATAAGTCGAAAACATCACGTTCCACAAGCTTTAGAACGCACTGAGACAACTTAGCCTTACGTAATATGTATACGAAACAACATTTATGACCAGATGCCAATTGTTGTGGAGTTGGAAACCTTCAGTTTCGCTCTCGGATGCATCTAGGAGGGGTTGAAATAATGGTCATAACTTTCGAACGGCTCAAGATAACTACATAAATGTTTTGCTAAATATTCTCCGATAGACAGGGCGCTTCATAATAATAAATTTCAAAAATCAATTTTTTTTTCATGAAATGTGTTTTTGAAGGTGGTGACCTACCTTGAGGAGACTCCTCCTACTGCAAGATATTCAAGTAGTATTGTTTTCTAAGCAGTTTCAAGCAATTACGAGGCTCCGTCGTAGAAAATGTATTTGCCACGAAAGAGGCCTGGCTTCGATTCTCACTAACACCAAAGATTTTTTATTATTTATTTTATTAGCATCTTTCTCGAGTTTTCGGTCATAGACACCACGGACTTTTCACTCACAACCAACGACGCCGAAAACGGAATTTCTGCGCAACAAACTCTTTAACGCTGCGGCGTTAAAATAATATGGCCGCTAAGGTACTGCTGCTGAGCTATTCCAGTAGAAAAAAAATTGGCGAAGCTTGCAGTAAGCCGCGCAAGGCTTGAAACAGTGAAACTGGACACTTATGAAGACTAATTAGGTTGCTTCTAGGTCGTTTCTAGGCCTTAGCTAGGTGATGCAGGTTCTAGGTTGCTTGTAGGTTGTTGCTAGGCTTTAGTTAGGTGAAGCTAGGCAGTTTAAACGTTGATTCTCAGCGCAAAGAACACAGCGACATCACAGCGAACACAGCGACCTCAACTACAGAGAGCCACAGACACGACACGGTTGTCCAAACTCCACAGACAGAAATTCGCTCTGAAACCAAGCGTTCGAACCTCTCATAGATCTACGGGTACGTCGTCGTTGGCATAAGCCTTCCACCACTTCGGGCTCTTTTCGCAGGCGCCGTTGCTTTTCCCATCCACTAGCGTTCCCTCGTTGTACGCACTCAGTATCGTTAACTCGCCGGCGTCGCGTCGCAGCCATTTCTTGGGCTAACTGTTGCCTTCTTCACCTTTAGTGGAGCAGTGCGGAGTAGTGGGATTTACCGAATTTCTGTGGCACATGCCCGTGTCTTCGCAGCCATTTGTTGGGCTAACTATTGCCTTCTTTTCTAGTGGACCAGTGGTGAGTATTGTGATTTACCCATTTTCAGCGGCACATACCCGTTTACGATGATGATAGTTTTCTGGATCGATACACAAGAAACGATTAGCTAAACAGCTCCGCTGCTAAAACTGCCCCTTCGCATACTGAAGAAGGCTTTACTGCTTTCCAGTTGCTGCGTTCCTTCGATCTGGCACGCGGAACTTCAAGGCAGCATGTAACCGACTTGCTTAAGGAAATGAGAGAACCAGGATGCTAAACAAATCATTCCGCGCATATGTGCATGCTTACCTGAAGTTCGGTGGCAGCACATGAGCAGAAAACCTGGCCAGGAAGAGGTTTCGCGATTCAAGCTGAACTCCTCAATAAAGGCCACGTAGAACCACCCCATGGTCCGACTGGTGGCCACCGCAAAGAGGTTTGTGAACATTGCCACTGCGACCACATCCCATCGGCAGTCAACACGGTTTCGCATCAGGAATCTGCGCACGATATTCTGTAAGCACGGTATACCACACACACACACACACACACACACACACACACACACACACACACACACACACACACACACACACACACACACACACACACACACACACACACACACACACACACACACACACACACACACACACACACACACACACACACACACACACACACACACACACACACACACACACACACACACACACACACACACACACACACACACACACACACACACACACACACATATATTATTTCTCGCACTATTGCTCAACACAGTCAATTGGGAGTTGCTCAGCATGCAGCGTGATGAAGTACGTTTGTTTCGTCACAAGCAGTACCCTAAGCTGCAACATTCTTTGCAAGAACGTTTCAACAGTTAGGTTTGTTATATGCACGCCGTGTTCCCGAACGAAAAGTCCCCGAACAAAAGCTGCGGAATTAATCAAGGGGCCCTTTCTTATTGGATAGCGATATGAAGCCAAAATATAATGAATCCAAATGAGCGTAGAGGGTGTTACCTTTAGTTTTTTGTTAAAGTGTAGTAATTATGTCAAATGAAGGAAAAAATATTGACGAACGTTTGAGCTTCGCCTGCAAGAGTAGAACGCTATACCGTAATTGGGCCCCGTTCGCATCGCCTGGCATGGTTGAGGCTGGCCTCGCTTCGCTTCTCGGTGGATGCCTCAACCATGCCGCAAAGATATGAACGCCTATGCGCACGTAAATTGGCCGTTTCAAACTATCCTAAAATGCCTACTACATGTACAGTGGCAAAGCGCCCACTAAGACATAATTATCCCTTTAGTAGATTGTCGAAATACTCCCTACGCGCCTGCGAGTCAACATGGGCACCTGCACAGCGGCATACGTTGTTGAAGTTGTTGCTGATAATGATAAATAATTGTTCATGTGTTCTTTGTAAATGTTGGGCCTTTAAACCAACCACTCTTTGCGAAATTCGCAAGTTTTGACGCCTGATGCGATTCTACACTTCTGCTACGCAATATTGCATGGGCTAAGTACACTACTTGCACTAGATGACGTTCATATCGTTTCTTTAACAATTTCAAGCACGGCCGTGGCTCTGTAGCAGAACGCTTGCTTGCCACGTAGAAGTCCTGAGCTTGATTTCTACTCGAACCGAAGATCTTTATAATTTTTTTATTTGCATCTATCTCAAACTTTCGCTTCCGGAAAACGCCTCACACCAACGACGCCGACACCGGCACAGGAATTTTTTCGAAGCGAGCTCATTAACGCTATCGCTTTAAAATGAATCAACATGGAAAACTTGGCTTCGCAAAAGCCAACTTGACATCGATGGGACCAAACCTTTAACTTTTGTATGTAGTATCATTATGTGTATGTATATTTTGAGGAGGCGTAACGCTAGAGTGACCTAGAATGGGGGGAGTGTCCAAAGCGCCGGCTCCCGCGTGGGCCTTTTGCCGTGAACTCTCGCGCCGCGCCGCTGCTGCGCCGGACCCGTGGGCTTTCCGCGCTCGGGAAGCGCGCGGAAAGCGAGGGGCGTCTGCTACGCGCTGTAGTTTTTTGCGCCGTGTTTCCACACAGGGCACTTCAAGTCTACTTAACTTTTATGATGCGGTGCAGAATGGAGCTTATCCATCTTTAAGCGTTGTGTTAGTGCTGGGGCAACCACAGAATGCAAAAAATCATGTGTCAAGCGGCATCAGCGTGGCATAGTTGCGGTTACAGAGTTCGAGAACGTTGGCGCGCGTGTAAAAACGCGTAAAACGGGCACGCACAAGCAAAGAACGAAAAAACAAAAACCCTATTCACACGAGTAATCGGTCAATAGCATCAGGCATGCACGAATTAAGAGTAACAAAATAAAGTAAAATGCTCGCGCAGTCAGCTGAAATACTTGCGCGCAGTGACCGCTTCACACTACGAGCTTTTTACTCATGGTCGCCACTGGTTTGCTAGCCATATGCACACCGCTTTATTCGACAATTAATTAGCCTCCACTAGCACTTTATTATGGACAGAGCACACCGGGAAGACGCAAGGGAAGAAAAAAAAAGGAAAAAAGGAGTAGAGACGGCCATACGACTGCAATGCTGTTGGCTTATTTTTGCTTCTGAGGTAGCGTACAACAAGGCTCACCGTGCGCAAACATTTGAAAGAAAAGCAATGCCAGGTAAACTACCCTTATTCCACCAAGTTTTTGCATAAAAGGCGTAATATAGAAAATCCTTGACAAATATCTAGATATCACGAAACAAAGTTACAAATGCCCCCATTCTTGTTGTACAAGCTGCCGAAACGAAAATACGGTAAGAAATTGACAAATAGAAGTGTGATATCTCAATCACTTCAGAAAATTGTTCAAATGCAGAGATACCTTTTGTACCTAGCCGCATGTTGCAATGGATCGCTGAACGTCAGTATGAAACGTTCGCGTGAGATGCGTGCATTGCTTCAAGCCTTCACCATACGAAATGAAAACAGTTTCAAACAAGTGACTCTCAACTTCAGATGTTTTCACGGCTCTCGGAGGTTAGCGTTCACAAAGAGATGTGGACGAGTAGTTACATAAAATACAATTGTTTCCGCGGCAGCTGAGTGCGCGCCAACAGGGCACCCGACCGCAATTTCCCGCTTTTTCCTGATGACCTGAATATAGCGTCCACCACAATTTTGTGTCTGGTCATCTCTTGAATAATTATAAAGAGATGACCAGACTGGTAAAGCAAGCCTCTTTTGTCCCGCAGACGCGCGCAATCAGCTGCTCTGAACTGAGAATCACGTTTGTTTTCGGGCGATCGCTCGTAACATGAAGTGAGGCATACACGATGTTGCACTGTTATCGTTTCATTTACTTTGATTTGTCTTATTTATTTTTAAGGTAGAGCCTTGGGTGCCTCATCAAACACGAAAATTGACCGTCGGCGTCCCGCCTAGCCAACACAAGTTATGCACAAAATCATCACGCGATGACGTCGACAGAACTTGAGACGTCACTATGACGTCATTCAACGTGACGTCATATGATGACGCCATCACATGACATGGTTGCTTTGCATTGCCTCTGTGATTGGGAGCCGATCACGAAGGCAATGTAAAAGCAGGTGAGGTGCAGAAAGCTTGCAATGCCTTCGATCGTGTTGGCAGTCCGAAACCACGTTATGTGCAGAAAGCTTTCGGAGAGGGGCGAGGGAGGGTCAATGCATCTACTGACGAAAAAGATGGCTTTCGTTTTCGAGTCATCTTAGGCGAATGCATAAGGGGCCATGTTTTTTTTTTCATGTAATTTTTTCGCATACATTTTACCTATGCGGTCAGTTCTTCAAAATTTATGGGTAAGTTTAACATGTTGACATCGATATTGGTGACCACCGCGCTTTTTATAACCTGACGGAAACAAATCGTCAGACCACACATCGTCAATTATTTCTGGGTACAGAAAGCGGGTTTGCGCGCCACACACCATATTAGTATTGTTAGTCGTTACGTAAATGGCAAGCGTGTCAAGTTAGTGATGCCATGACCTATCGGTCGTGTTGGGCATACGTATATTCGTGCCCCTCCGTGCCAATTTTCGTGTATACCAAGTCAACGAGACGCGAGTTACGCGAGTAATTTTTTTTATTTTTGGTACCGCGGCCACGCCGACTGACACATTCGGCTTCGCATGAAATGGCTTGAAACCGCAGAGCGCCGGAGGCAGCCTTGTAAAACAAATCGAATGCACGAAATAAAAGATAGGATATGGAGGGTGCAAACGCGTTAGCATGCATGAGCTAGCTAATACGTGCATATGTGCTACGTTCTCCTGGTTATCTCCAGTTTATTTTCTCCTGCAGCAAGTTTGCATTCGTGATTCCACACGAAAGTAAGCTAAGCGCCTTTTCTCACGATGAAGTGCGCGCAGAATGCGTTCCTCAAAAAGCCGCAGAAGTGTGGACCAATGCGGTGACAAACCAGCTGCAAGGATATATACAAAAAACCCCATTTCACAACATGAGTCGCTGCAGTAATATGTTGCAGTGACACAGTATAAAATGTTGCCCAAATTTGGACAATTTTAGCTAATAGTGGCGAAAATATCACGCGCGTAGCAGACGCTCGCCGCTTTGACGCGGCTTCCGCCGCGGAGAAAGCCCACGGGTCAGGCACGGCAGCACCGCGGCGCGGAAGTTCACCGCAAAAGGCTCTCGCTCCTCCCATGTATTCGCAAGGCGCTTTGGACACTCCCCCTATTCTAGGTCACTCTAGTAACGCGAGTAGAATCCCTCTCTTTCTTCTCGCTGCCACTTTGCCTTTAGATGGCATAAAGAAATTTGTTTCTTTGTGTTAGAGGGTACTAGAACAGGAGAGTGCTCCGAACAGCCGCAGCACCAATGTGCAGAAAGTGAATGCCAAACAAGATTAAGCCGCTTGGGGCGCTGCGATCGGTAGCCTGCAATGTGTCGTCGTTTAAGAGAACCCGGCCCGCTTTTCACTCAAAAGGACCGGGTTCGAATCGCAGCTGTAGATGGTGGGTTTTTATTTTTACTGTCACTGGTTATGCTTTTATTGGTTTTCCTTTGTTTCTTAAAACTAGCTTCAGTTGCTACGTATTGCTTCAAAAAGTAGCGTCAAATGTAAAGTCTCCTTCCGAGTGTCGTATCTCGGAGGCCATTCTTTGTTGAATGCCATGCGGTGGCGCTGCATATCTTTACGCTCACTGTCAAATTTCTTCCATTTCACTTCAGATTTCACGATACTTTTGGTAGTAATACGTAGCAACTTGAGCTAGTTAAAAAAAAAGGCAAAATCAATAAAGCCATAAAAAATGACACTAAAATAAAAACGCACCACCTACAGCTAAGTTTCGAAGCCGGGCCTTTTGAGTGGGAAGCGGGCATTCTAATACTGCAACACATTGCTGAAGCTGCGCCCAGCTCTTTAAAGGAGACATTGCAGGCTGCCGATCGAAGTGCCGCAAGTGGCTTGACCCTGTTTGGGCCTCACTTTTCGAAGCTCCTTCCGAGCATTCCCTTGTTCTAGTACACTGTATTTCTGTGATATCAAGAGCGAAACCGAAAATGAGCGATCGCCGTAGAAGACGGCAAGGAAGGGGATCGGAAAGCGCGTTACAGCATTCGAGGCAGCGCAGCGTTCAAGGACACGGAGTCCTCGGCTGGACGTCCGGAACGGGGAGCTAGGTGACGTCCTCTTGGCGCTGCACTGTCCTGGAATCCGGCTGGGTGAGTGGCCCAAGCACCAGGCGAGGTGCCGCTGTTCTTGCTGCAGTCCAGAGTGGCTGTTCGAGTTCCGGCGTGCTGTGGGCCGCTGTTCCTGCTGTCGTTTACGGTGGCGGGAACAACCCAGGTGTGCACGACCAAGGTGTCCTGTCGGGACGCGCGTGGTAGCTGAAGGCTGCTGCTCTGCTGCTGAGCTGCAGGGGTACCATGCGGCTGCTGCTGCTGCGGTGGAAGGCCGTGTCATGGCGTGTGCCGACACACGTTGAGGACGTCCCAGACGGCGCGCCGTCCCGAGCAATCGGCATAGGCGTTCAACAAGCCACGAGCTAAACAGGGCGAGAGACTCGTGGCTCAATTACTCCTTGACAAATGGTTTTACGCCCAAAGCTGACGTTACATCACACACACCACACACTCCCTCCAACCAAAAAACTTGCAGCTAAATTTGTGCTCATTCTATGCGTTCCTTGTCACCAACCATCCGATGGACGTCTTGAATAGAAGTGTTGGCATCGAGAACTGAAGCATTTTGCATTGCGCCGTAGACAACCTATAATTTGTCTACACTCGTGATCACGTGATCAACGTGACGATGACATTTTATATGACGCGTAAAATAAACTCCAAGAAATTTATATTCAGACTCTTCTGACAACTGGGCATTAACTAATATATATTCTAATGAACATGGATTCTTCTTCCTGAATGACATGAAAACTATGTTACTCCGATTTAAAGTCACATTTCACTTGTACCGCCACTCACTAATAAAACTGAGATTCCACTGCAAAACGCAATGATCGTCATAACTAATAAAATGCCAATGTAAAGCACAGTCAACAGCGTACAATCTTATGAGCGACAGAACTCCTCCACCAATGTCATTTATGAACAGAATAAGCAAAGGTGGACCCAGAAAGGACCACTGAAGGGCACTAGAAGGTACATCTCTTCTTGGGAACTCAGAACCATTCATCACTGCATACTGCTCATGCAGTTTCAAGTATTCGGCGTTGTCGGCAATCGCTGTACGACACGAAAACAACTTTGTGAAGGACATTTTTAGCCATAACCGGCATAGCAGAGTCGCCTCTCTTGGGTGGAGTCTAGTTGGTATTTTTGCGACGTCTGCAGTATTCAGGAGACTTTGCAGCCTATCTTCCGCAACTGTCCTCCCTACACGGTGCAGCGACAATCACTCGCAACCGCTCTCGCTCGCCTTGACAACAGACCGATTTCGCTAGGAATCGTCCTCAAATGTCACCGCTAAAAGTCGTCGAGAATGAAAACAACCAAAGCATTGCTAAAATTTCTAAAAACAACAGACTTGCACGAGCGGCTGTAGACTTTTAGGGATCCAGTATACCGCACAAGATTGCCGCTCTGCTCTGCGACGTTTTCTGCGTGTGTGTACTCCCCTCTCTTTTTCTCTTTCTTTACTCTTCTTTCAATCTCCTCCAGCCCTTTCCACTGTGCACGGTAACATACCGGTTATGCTAAACTGGTTGACATCTCTGCCTTTCCTGTCTTTCTTGTTTTCCTTCCTTCAAGTATATCGAATCCCGCTATAATGTCGTGCTCATGAAAATTTTCGACATCGTCGAATCCAGTGAGAGAGAAAGCGACAACTGTCGAATAACCAGTAAGTTTTTCACCGGCAGATACTGATACAGATAGAGTGCGTATATAGTGTACTTGCGCTTAGTTTATGAATTCTTTGAAAATGTGGCGAATAAGCAGGGCCCATAATAATAATATAGTGGTCTTCATTGCTGCGCGTGAGACTCCTGATGGTATTGTTACTATCGAATGTATCTTTGTTTCTTTAATTACTTTTCTACGGGTAACAATATTAAAAAACAAACAAACAAGGTAGTGCATTTTGCAAGCTCAGTAAACCGAGACGTGAGTCTTAGGAACAGAGCAAATTCACTTGTATTACAAAAACGTCACTTCATTTCTCTTCATATGTGCAATGCGGGCCTTCACAAAAAAAAAAAATCGCAGCGTCGCCGCAAGGGCGAAGCAATGAATACGATAGCAAGAAACTAATGATGTACGAAGTGAGGCTCTCCAATGGATACTCTCAGTTTGAACAGCGCTCCTGTTGCAAAGGCGGCCAAAGCAGCGAAGGAAACACGAGTGTTTCAAGTGTCGAGCTGTGACACTTGATAGTTCGCGCTCATCTTCTGTTTGTTCGTTTAGCGGCGTCCCTAGAGCTCGAGTGACTTTCGTACGCTCCGTAACATGAGCGCACACATCACGGTGAAAGCGTGAAACATCCCTCTTCCCCTCACCACGAGAAAACCGCGCGAGCAGACAGCGGAAGGGCAAGGTTCTCCCTGCGCAAATATAAGAAGAAGCGAGCGAGCTCGCCGACGACTTTTAAATCCGCCGTCGCGCTCCTCGCGCCATCTCGCTGGTAATGAAGAAACGCTCATAAGCGCCTAGCGTCTCTGAGTCCGTCCGCCGGTAAAGGGTCTGTATATAATGCTCGTCGTTAGCTCCGTGGAGGATCTGCGCTTCGTGGCGCAGGGGTTAGCGCCACTCGCTGCGGGGCAAGAGGTCCTTGGTTCGATTCCGCGCTTCGAAAGCATTTTTCTGAATTATTTTTCTTTATGGCTTATATATATATATATATATATATATATATATATATATACATACATACATACTTATACATATACGGTGCATGAAGGCAGCAACGGCGACGGCAAAATTCAGCCGAGACTGTCCATATAATTGCTATCGCAATATAAGAGCAGGATAAGGGCTGCTTTCAAAGCGCATATACAATTTCATAGAATGCCGTTATCACTACTAGAATTAAGGAGTGCGATACGCCAAATACTTACTTCATGCAGGCCCGTACAGGAAAGAATGGTGAAATCACCGTGACGCTTCTACATGGATACAGGAGAGAAAATGTGGCACATGCGTGTTCAACTCATCGGCAGGCAATGCTTGCTGGGCGCAGTTTTCCATGCAGCGGCAGAGCCAATGTGCTGTTTTCTTCATTTAAGTTACTTGCTTGTTCGACGGGCAAATGACGGTGCCCAGCTGTCGCATAGAATGTTCAGAATGGCCTGGAGGTAAAGTAGGTTGTGGTGCGAAACATACGGAGCAACTATTTTAGGTGGAAATATTCAGCCGTATTTACGTTGTAGGGCGCTGAAAGCACGTAGAAAGGATAGGCGCAGTGGTTATAAATAAACTCGCATGCTGTAGTGAATAGTTGCATGCATATATATATATAATAATAAGATATATATATATATATATATATATATATATTGTGAGCATATTCATGCGCTTCATCTTCTCATCTGTAGATACTCATCATTACCACTTGGCCTGGATTGTGGGGGCTCCGCTCGGTGAATAAAAAAAAGAAGAGGTGTTGTGCGACCTAACGTTGCTTCCAAGTGGTGGAGAGTGCTGTCCGGTCCCTTAGTCCTCTACCTCCAGCGGTTCTCGTCATCTTCAGCTACAAAACATCCCTGGAGCTACGTTCGGGTCGCCGCCTATACCACCAGCACTCGGCCATGGTCTCGAGACGACCCGACCAACGCGACTCCTCAACACCGCCTGCGCCCGTGGGAATCCCTTCTGGACTGTCACCACCCCTCAAAAGGATCCACCGATGTCGCTGGCCTTCGCGGAGAAGACTTGAGGATGGTTGGAGCAGTACGACCGCGGAGTGCGCTTAACCACTGGGACGCTTCTGCGAAACTGTCCCGCGTCCCTTTCTATCTGACAGGGGTTGCCAAGACTTGGTTTTTCAACCACGAACTGGATTTCGCAGACTGGACCACCTTTAGGCAGCAGCTCCGTCAGATCTTTGCGAACCCTTCTGTCCGTCAGACATCGCTAACGGAAGCTTGCTGAGCGTGTCCACAGTCTGGTGAGTCGTACACTTCGTACATCGAAGACGTCCTCGCCCTTTGCCGCCGTGTCGACAGCTCCATGGCGGAGGAAATAGACCGCGTCGCCACCTGCTCAAAGGCATAGACACCGTGGCCTTCAACGCTCTCGCTGCAAAGAACCCCACCACAGTTTGCAGATCATCACCACTACCTGTCAGCGCCTCGACGATCTTCAACTTCCTACGCTGTGCAACCTGACACGCCTGGTCTCAGGGCAAACCAACGACAGCGACCTGCGTGCGCTGATTCGCTCTATTATCCCGAGGAACTGCAACTACAAAGCTGCGTCGTGTTCTCTAGAGCTTCCGCACGACGCCCTCGCTGGAGGCAGCCTCCGCAACATCGTGAGGGAGAACTGGCGTCCATGACGTGCATGCAAGTCCAGAGCCCGCCTCCCGCACCAACGCCCACCTACGCCCAGTTGCCGCTCTCGCATCACCATCCCACAGTCAACGCGCATGGGTCAACAATGGCTGCTTCGCTCAATGCTGTCTCACACCGAGGGCCATGCCTCAGTCTTTCAACGCCTGGCGTCCACCCTCGACCGGTTTGCTAGTTTGCGGAATCCGCGGCCACATTTCAGGTTCGGCCGACCGACCGTCAACCACATGAAAGGCGCCGGCTATGACGCTTTTGAAAGGGACGCGTTTGCCCCTGTTCCCCAAATCGCCATTCATACCAGCTTTACCCACGTCGCTCACATCTCCGCAGAACTTCGATACAGCCGTTATCTCCGTCCCGCGTCGGCCGCTCTCCATCGCCCAGGCGGCGCTCCTCGTTCTCCCCTCGTCCAGCCTACCACGGTACTGTCACGCCCGTAAAACTAAAAGTGCAGCTTCAGAGGGAACGCTGCTTCTTACGGACTAATCAAACTCCTC
>NC_051178.1:111789589-111819596 GCF_013339695.2 Rhipicephalus sanguineus | reverse complement strand
CAGCTAATCCCACTAGCGCCATCTTGTTCCCGGCTGTATTGTCGGCCCTCAATGACGCCTACGGCTTCCGTGGAGCTGTGCTTGTCTACGGTGCTCTCATCATGCATATATCCGCTTTATGTCCCATTTTGAAAGAGCCGCCCTGGATTACCAATGCAGGAACAATGAGAGAAAACGGTGTACATGGAAACCAGCGCCTGCGTAAAACATTCATAGACTCAACTGGCTGTGACGTGAAGCTTTTGGCGAAATCAGAGGAGCCGCTGCCGCGGCCTTTTCGATTGAAAAGATACTTCATGAGGCCCGCAGACCCAGCGCCTCGAGTTTAAAAGCCGATACATTGGAACTTGAAGACAACGTGCACACAGTCGAAGTTGCTTCAATAGAATATGACGCCCTGGGGCGACCGTGTTTTCAACAGACGGAAGAGGACATTTCAGTCTGCCGACGCTCCACTACGTTTCGGATACCAAAATCGAATCATAATGATTCCTCACCGCTCTCTGCACAAGACGCTGAGCAGCCAATTTGCCACACTCTGCAAATTCTTCCACAAGCCCTCATGGGTGTGCTGAAAAGATAAATCAGCATAAGCTTACCGAGCAGCATTCACAAAAAGCGTCCCAGAGCTGCGATACTTCCGTGGAAAACGAGGTTTCAATCGCCCGCGAACGTAGAGCTCATATACCAGTGGTTTATAAGTCCAGACTTTCGATAGTCTTCCGAGAAGTGCTGCGTAGGATCTTTAGGAGTGTCGTCCCGACCCGGTTTTCGATGACCAGCTTTGCTGTCGCCGTTCTAGGGTCAACGCTCGTGGACTACGTGAACACTGTACACATCTATACAATGGTAGACTACGCGCGCGACAAGGGTGTGTCCCGCACGCACGCTACGATGTCCATCACATACGCCGCACCACCGGAGATTCTTGGCGACTACTTGTACCTCTCATCGCAGATATGGGCTGGCTGAGCAGGCCGTTCCTAGCATGTGGATGTGCGATAACCGCCGGGCTACTTTTTGCGGTCACACCGGAGACAGTGCAAATAACACATCTCGTGCTTCGGGCGCTGTCATCAGTGACAATGGGTGTGCTTGCCACTATGAAGACAGTGCTGGTAGCCGACTACATGGGGACCGACGCAGTGTGCGTCGTGTCAGGAGTGTCAGGCTCACTCCTCGTTCCCCTAATGCTCTGCAATCCCTTGATATTTGGTGAGTGTGATTACGGCTTTGGCCTTGCGTTATCGCGCTTATTGTGCACAGCTTTCATTCTGCGCGCACAGGGAAGCACTGGATTAAACTGTCAGGAGATATATATCGAAAAGCAGTAGCTGCATGGTGAAAGAAGTCTCAAAGATTTCAGGGCCAAACAGCGAAACGTTCCTTTCCTTCGACCGCGTCCTCACCTTACGTGAGGCCTCCTTACAGCCAAGTACCGACGGAGGAAGCAAGCGTACTCTGAAAGCTCCCTTCAACCGTCCTCACGGGAGGAATGGTTGCCGTGCTCCTGCGTTCGAGATTATCGAATATAAGCTTTGCTCACAAGCGTTTATTCTGTAAAAAAAAAGTTGGGTCACCACATCACTTCCAAACTGAAGTGTTAATATAGAGACCCGTGTACGCTTTCTTTCAACTGCGATTACTAAATGTGAAAAGCCACCGTAGTCGAGCGCAAAACGTGGTGCATTCTAGCAACACTGAAACGCCCACCTCTTTAAACGCTGTCAGTCTAAACGCGCTTCACTGTGCACGCACGCTCGCGCCTGCCCGCAGAGGTGGGGTGGAAGGGTTGCCTCGGAAACAAGCATCACGTGGGCTAGCTCATCACGTGGGCTAGCTGTGAGGTGAAGCGCTCGTTCAGGGCCAGGAGCGGACCTAAGGGCGCACGAAGGTAGCCCCAAAGCAACCTTAAGCTGAGGAAGCGCCAAGGAAGCCTTCACCGAGGGCTTCTCAGTGAGGAATCTTTCATAGTGACATAAGGCGGCCTCACCAAAATGAAGCCTTTCTTACTGAGGAAAGGAACGTTTCGTTGTTTGGCCGTCAGTTTAAAACACGAACACATAGCTTCAATCGCGTTTATTTGGAGCGATCTGGAGACGTGTACTGAGAGCGAAAAAATATGTAAGCAGTTGCACTCAACATGAAAGCTGTATTAAGTGCGGAGCATTGATTCGCCTTTCCTTCAGGGACGCTCTCGTTCACGGGCAAGCGGCGCTAGCGTTCCAAACATGCAACCTGCTGGGGGTCTATGGCGGTAAAGGAAACCTTCTTGAGATGCAGGAGTGCCCTCTGCCCTCCTCCTCTTCTTCCTCCTCACCGGCACACCACTCTTCCTTCGCTTCACAACCCTTTTTCACACCCTTGCTATGCTATAATACATGTGGGAATGATGTGCTTTACCCTCCTGTGCTGCTTTTCTTCCTCACCCTCGCATCTCCTACTCACTCTCACTTCCCTTTCTCACCCCCTTGTTATACTGTAGCATACACGGCTATGCTATGATATGATTTACCCTCACCCTCCTCTGTTTCCTCATCCCTACCCTCTTGTCACTCCTCCTCACCTTCCCTTCTCTTAACACTCCTTGCTATACTGTACTACACATGCCATACACGTGCTATGCACGCTATACACATGCTACACATCTATGCTATACTATGCTGGCTATGCTATGCTTGCCTTCTCCCATCCTCATTCCTATACTCCTTACTCGCACATCTTTCCAAACCTCACTTAGCGTTCCCGCCTCTTGCTACACATGGTTATGTTATGTTTCACCTTCACCTTTCCATCCTCCTCACCCTCATATCCCTTTGTCGCACTGTTACTATACCATGTTATACATGGCTATGCCATACATGGTTTTGCCTGCACGACGGGCTACATTAGCTATGCTCTGCTAAAAACCTTCTCCTTCCACCTTTCCTCTCCTCACCGTCACGTAATTTCCAACTCTTTGCTATACATGGATATGCTAAACGTGGTTTTACCTGCGTGACGCCATACATGGCTATGCTATGCAGTACCCTTCCCTTCTTCATTTCCTCTTCCTCATCATCACTTCTTTCCCAACCCTTGGTATACCTGGTTATGCTATAATGGATTTGCTTGCGTGACGCCAAGCGACAACTTGAGACGACAGCATATGATGATAGCACACTCCATTCCTTTCCTCCTCATCAGCCTCACTTCCCATTCCCCGCCTTGCTACACAGGACTGTGCTAAATATGGCTGTGGCTGTGCGACGCAATACATGGCTATGCTATGCTTTACCCTCTCCCACCCTCCTTTCCATCGTCCTCGCCGTCACTTCTCTTTCCCGCACTCTTACTATACCATACTTTACACGGCCATGTTATACATAGTTTTGCCTTCGTGACGCCAACATGCCTATTCAATGTTCAACCCTCTCCACTCATGCTTTCATTCCTCCTCACACCCACTTCCCTTTGAACACCTTTACTATATCATGCTATACATGGCTACGCTATACATGGTTTTGTCTACTTGACGTCATACGTGGCTATGTTATGCTTTACCTTTTCCCTTCGTCCGTCTTATCCTCCACGCCCTCAGATCCGTCATAACACTCACTTTTCTTTCCCGCCGCCTTGCTACATATGGCTATGCTGTAGATGGCTATGTATAAATGTTTTGCCTGCGTGACGCCATACATGACTATGATACGCTTTACTCTCCTCCTTTCCCTCCTCCTCACCCTCAGTTCTCTTTCCCGAGCTCATACTATACCAAACTATGCATGGCTGTTACACATAGTGTTGCTTGCACGACGCCTTATATGGGAATGCTTCGCTATACCCTGTTCCATCCTGCTTTCATCCTGCTCACCTTCATTTTTCTTTTTCACTCCCTTGCTATACATGGTTTTGCGTTCGTGGCGCCATACATGGCTATGCTGTGCTTCATCCTCTTCCTTCATCATTTCGCTCCTCCTCACCCTCACTTTTTTTTCCCGCCACCTTGCTATTTATGGCTATGCCATAGATAGCTGGGTTATTCATGGTTTTGCCTGCGTAACGCCATACATGGCTTTGTTGTGCTTTACGCTCACATCCTCCTCACCTTCGCTTCCCTTTCCGCACTCTGTCTATATCATACTATACATGGCTGTGCAAAAGATCCGTAAACAGCTGGCTTCTGCTCGAGCCGACGCTTTGAGAAGTAGACTTGTATTCTTCAAGAGTGGAACCTTGTATAAAAAGACAAGTCCACTTGTCGAAACGTTGGCTCGAGCACAGACCCCCCCCCCCCTGTTTTTGGAATTTCTCCACCGCAAGCCTACATTTTCCCCTTCCTGCCGTTTTCTGAATATACGTGGCTATGTTATACAATGTTTTGCCTGAGTGACACATCGCTATGCTATGCTGTACCCTCTCTCTCCTCCTGTCCATCCCCCTCAACCTCACATAACTCCTCACCCTGACTACCTTTTCACGCCCTCTTGCTATACATGGCTATGCTATACATGATTTTCCCTGCGTGACGCCAAGAGGTAGCATAAAATGGCAGCATATGATGACAGCATACCCTCTTCCTCTTTCCTTCCCCCTTTCCTTCCCCTCAACCCCACATCGATGCTCCTCAGCCTCGCTTCTTTTTCCCACTCCTTGCTGTACATGGCTATGCTATAGATAGCTATGATACTCTGGTTCTTCCTGCATTACGCCAAGCGACATGAGATGACGACAGCATACGATGCCAGAATACGACAGCCCGAGCCCCTAAAGTGTTCCGTGCTAGGCTTTTACAGCTATCAGTTACACAGCTCACACACGATCGATGGTAAAGTAGGTCCATGCAATAGACAGTGGGGTGAGGAAAGAGGGGTCTACCCATAGTTATCAGGCAGCCTATCTCATTAAACTTGTTTATCTCTCACCCCGCTTTAATACAATTTTGCAAATGTTGCTCATTTCTGCACCGTTTTTAACATGCCCTATTTATATACTTCGCAGGTTTCTTCCGGGACCGCATGGGCTCCTATGACAACCTATACCGCATAGTGGCCGGAATAATTTTCTGTGGAGGGCTAGCCCTCATTGCCTGTTTAGTTCGTTCAAGCAGGTCCATATCGACAAGAGTGAAAATCTCTGATGGTGACGTATGAAGGTAAAATTAGAGAATAGGAAATGTCCGCAAGTGTATGTTGCTACATTATAAGATGCGCGCACATATATAAATATGTGAGAGAAGGCAAGACAGAAGCCTCATAAGCAGCCTCAGATGTTGCATTTTTTAAGACTTCAAGTGGTCTCTTGCACGCTCACACCAATGACCACGCCCTCTGCCACTGTATATTGTCGCGTCACGCATGGTTCCCGGGAAAAGGAACGTGGCACGGCCAAATATGCACTGTTCATGAGTGATTTCGTACAATACGGCATTTGCAGCAGTGCGACTACTGGCTATAATAAAACGCACTCGTTAGCAAGTTCAATTTCCCTTTGCTGGGAAAAGCTTCGTCTTGCTCTCCGTAATTTCACCATTTTCATTTATGAGGCTCTTTGCGATTATCAGTGAATGCTATCCTTCACTTTTCTAAGCGGCAGCGTCATACAGTAAAAGAAATAAAATCAGCCAATAAAGGAATAAAGGATGGTTGTTAGTCAGAGCTGCGTACAAAGCGCCGTTTGCGCTGTTTGTTCTGTTTAATAAACGGATAGGGTTTGTGCCAATCCTTTAACAAGAGCTCGAGTTTCGGACCAATTATATGCGTGTGATGGATCGAGAAATAACTTGAAAGGAATCCCATTGCACGCTTTAACACATTTAACGTTTTTAGTTCTTTGTAAAACATCTTTGCTTTCAGCTAATCATCCAGCCTGAGTTCGGAAGAAAGCAAGATCTGGCCGTACCGTGAAGGAGACCATCTTGTAAAATGGGACAATAAGGACGCTTTGTGCAACAACTCGGAGAGCAAGGCTTGCACTATTACTGATACTCCACGAAAAGCAGGCATACATTTAGTTTTGAAAAATGCAGCAATAAAACTTTGTTATGTTATCGTTCAAATGATTTTTCTCATTGATATATGACAGTTGTCCTTAAAAGGCTCCTGGATGAGGACGCACGTCTCTGAGGTGCGTTAGATGATGCGCTTGCGCCCGCGTCGCAGATTTCCGAGACAGGAAAGCAGATTCCTTGGTGTGCCACCGGACCAATGAAGGCCGTCACGGCAGTCAGGTAGAGCACACCGCCGACTGATACTAAAGGCGCGACCTTGTACAGGACGTCCACGTGCGCATGCTGGGTTTAGCATTGTCATGCAAGATGTGAACAAGTGGGCCGCCGGCACGAAGAGGAAAGCGCAACCGTGTCCTAACAGCATCGCGTGGAACTACTACGCTCCACAATGTGTGGAGCAGAGAGAAGCACGAGGCCATCGCCGAGAACAGGACGTAGTCCAGGCTCTTGTGGTCGCCGAAGAAACCCACCGTACCTGCGTGTCGCAAAAGAATTCGGACGAAAATCATTGTAAGATGTTGAACCAAATTTTGTGAAGATGTTGCTAACTGATCACGTACGCGTTTAAGAAGACTTGATACATGGTATTGCCGCCTGGTCACATTGAACTTTGTTGTAGGGCGTCAAAGATAAAGGCACGAAAACATTCATCAAAGCCAGTTTCCCCCCAGGTGAAAGCTGCTCTTAACTGCGGAGCATGAATTCGCCTGTGTTTCATTGTCTTTATCTTGTGTTTGCCTGCTTCTTGTTATTTTTTGTCTATCTGCTTTTTACTGTTTTTTGTTCGTGGTATTAAGCAATATTTGCTATCGTTTTTCTGTACTTTTCTTGTGATTATCTGCTTTGTTTTGCGAGAATTCGTTTTATGTTCTATAGTGTCTTTTCCACTGTTTCTCTACTGTTTCCTGCGCCGAGCGCTAGGGCATCGCCGGCGCTTCTTTCTCCCATAGAATTATGTATAACTCCTGAGGCCAGTGTTTCGCTGTCGCTTCGCGGTTGCATCGCTGGCTCGGACAGCCGAATTAGCCATTCGGCAACGCTGGCTTCACGGGCAAGGGTGCGCTGTCGTTCTAAAATGCAGCCTGCATGGCTCATGTATATGCAACGCGGGGCCTGCGTGACGCCAACACGAGACATGAAACTGCGTGACACCAACGCATTACATGAGACGAGCTTCGCGGTTAAAAGAAAAGTACGCGTCGTGTATCGTCAAGTGTTTCCATTCCGCGTGTCCTTGTCTTTCGTTGCTCCACCACACAATATAACACATACGTGCTTATTTTTTTAAATAAATGCTCATTCTTGCCTGAAATAGGCTTCAGTATTGCTACCGAAGTTTAGGGAATATGGATTAAGGTGGTTGGGGAGGGGGAAGGAACCACAGTCTTCATCGATGTCTGCTGGCCCTGTCGTGCTTTCGGCGAACTACTTGCCAGGCACCTGTGGTTCCCGGAAGTACTACATGAGACTGCCACTATCTCTTAGCGTCGGTTGGTCCAATGTTTGGGTTATTAATCATTTCGATTCATTTCGAGACGTGTTTGCACGTCCATGAAAACATACTACGCGAGAATTGCTTCTAGAAGAAATATTCAGCCATTCTTGATCGCCATTCTTGATCTTGAAAAGCTTTAGCGAATGCGGCGCCTAGTGAATCGTGTGAGAAGGAGGTTGTCAGAATTAGGGTAATGTGCCGAATGACGAACATTAATAGTGAAGAAAGAATGTTAAAACCGAAGGTGCCACTATCCTAAAGGCTGCTTACAAACCCGTTTGCACCCTGTTTGCAATATTTGATTTCATGTTCCGATGGCTGTCTACGAAGTGACAAGAACTTCAATAGTGTCCGTGCAAGTGCCTGCGTCTAGACACAATTTACAGAACATTACTTTAAAAGGCGAAACGAAAAAAGGTGTGCAGCCAGCTCGTGATCTATCCTCCCAATCAGATGTTTCATATTTGCGCAAAACCCGTCAAACTTTTTGTGAATATTGCTGGCGTGTTCACCTGTGTAGAATCATAAATAAATAAGGGGATGAGCCTGTAAAAATTACATGATAACATTCTTTGAATGTGTCATTTTCTTTCCCTTTGCCCTCGTTGAATTATCGTGTATCATGGACTTGGTGAGGGTACATGTCTTTGAGCACAAATGAAAATAACCTACATGACAAGTACATATACTACCATCTTTTTGTGCTGATTATGTTTCTCTGTGCTTCTGGTATTAAAAATTACTGTAGTAAGTTGCAGAATTGTTCAGGCTATATTTCGCACTTATTATTAGATCTTTCGCTGTTTACTCTAGTGCCACATCTTACAGAACGTGATTGCAGCCTTCTTAAAGGCCGTCCAGCTACAGGGATGATAAGTGCGAATTATTATCAATAAAGAAATTTTCTGAAATGCAATTCAATGTTCTTCACAATCAGTGCAAGATGGGACAAGGGACAACAAAGGGAACATAGACGAGCGCTGTTCTTCCAACTGAGGGTTTATTGAAAAAACACACATGCATATATGTCATCATACCACGTAACGTGAGCGCTCACAAAACATTGCGTAACTATCGTGAACAGGTTAAGCAGAAACCACTTGGCGGACATGAAGAAATACATAATGAATGAATGCGCAGAAAGGCCACCGCAATATATATCAGTGGTGTGGATCGTAGTTTACGCTGTCAAGAAAAGCCAGCTCTTTTGGGGTCAAGGCAACTGAGGGCTTGCTGACGCAGTTACCTTTGGCAATTATCGAGCCCTCAATGATCACTCTGGTTTGATCATTTGCATGTTTGGCCTCGTCTATGTTCCCTTTCTTGTCCCTTGCCGTTCTTGCGCTGATTGTGAAGATGCATTACCAACTAGCCCAATCTCAAACTTTGCCATTCAACGTTCTGAAATTTTTTATGGCAGGTTTATCTGTCTTTTCTTTTTGCTTTACACATAAGCGACGCAACCAATAGGGATGGGCCTATTCAGACATCTGACGTAAGGCACATTACGCTTTGCTAAATGCATAGTGGCTCTTGCTGAACAGGGAAAAGGTGGTGACGTCTTCTGAAACCCTGGAGTGAGCACGGCTCGGCGCCGCATTTGCCATTTCATGCTCACATCATCGACGCCTTTAAAATGAATTTCGAAATCTAGTAGCTTTATAAATGTCTTTCTCTATACTTATTTACGTACTATGTGCGTTGATATAGAGTCTTCGTAGCGCGCGATGAAACGCGTTGATCTGAAAGTACGTATGGCTAAAGGCTATTTGATTTGCCTGCGTTAGGGATAACCTGGATCTGTGGTCACGATAGGAGCATTCTACGCGACCAGAACTGCGAAGTTGGGCTGTCGACGAGATTGTTCAGTTTTGATAACGGACACCAGGCGGGCATTCTCTCTTACGTCAAATATATCTCGCCGTCGACGCAAGGATGGCAAAGAACAGAGGAATTGCGGGAAACCCGTTACTTTTTCTGAACAGCTCAATGGAGCTGTCGATAGTGTCGTGCAGGAGCGCTTATTTTATTTTTAAGTCGATCTGCAGGGGTAGTTTCCCAGGATGAGGTGTTGCGGTGCCAGGCTCAGGGCCGCGGGTGGGCATCTCCACCATGGTCACCGCATCTTTTTGGGGGCGAAATGCAACAAAATCCCTGTACTTATGTTTAGGCGCACGTTGCAGAAGTACAAATGGTAAAGATAAACCCGGAGTTCTCGAATATGGCGCGCCCTATAATCATGCCCTAGTTCTTGCACGTAAACCACAAGAAATTATCTCTTGTTTGAAAAGAAGTACCATTGTCTGGCTTCGACACGACTGCCGTAGATCCCGGGCTGACCTGAGCCGGCGAAAGCCCAAAAAAATAAAGATGGTTTTTGCTGGATCGAGCTCGCATTAGGAAAGGGGAAAAATAGGGCATAAGGCTTGCGCTTGAGTCTCTGATTGGTCCGCTTCCTCTTCCTTACCTTGCTCTCCAGCTATTGCGAAAAGTTTGTTTTGTGGTGCTATGCAGGATGGCCTGAGGTAGGCGAAACTAGGAATCTTTCAGAGCTCTGACGACACCCCCTTTTGGATGAGCTAACAGAGTGAAAAAAATTTGCAGTGGCTGAGCTCGGCTATGCCACGATATACGTAGCGTTAGCAAAGGTACAGGTGATTATTCTTAGCTTTCTAGCTTGTCTAGGATTATTAGTCTTCTGCTCATTCTTCGTACGCTGAACCGGTAATTGCCAGGCAACTACTTCGGGATCCGATGGGATAAGCTTCTCGGCTTCTGTGCGCCTTCGAGCAGCATTTGCGCTCTCCTTCTCCATGGCGTTACCCACCTGCAAACGCCAGTCAGAGGCGCTACCAAGCGGTCCCAGAGCAGTGTCAGACGGTGACTGCGCAGCGAAGGCGAATAGGTGCGCGCGCGCCGGCGCCACTGTGTCTATGGCTACGACGTCACTCCTCACGAATGCGGCGCAGACCAGCAGCAGCGAGCCGCGCGCGGCGGTGGCGGAGTCTGCGCGCGCGCCGGCGCCAGCGTGTCTACCGCGCCTACGACGCCACTCCTCCCGAACGCGCAGACCAGCAGCGGCGAGCCGCGCGCGACAGTGTCGAAGAGCGCGTAAGATGCCAGCTCCGGTGACCCAGCTGTGTGACATCACTGAGCCTCGCGCATGCGCAGCACGGCCCATGACCCTCCACGCGAAATCGGCTCCGGCTAGGCAAGTGTAGCTAATGCTACAAAAGTCAAATTCATCCCCCAGCGCGTCCTGCGTTCCATTGGTTACGACGGAACGAGGCATCACGTCAAGGGCAGTCGACAAGGTTGGGTGGTGTCTTCAACCGAGTGGCATCTTTGATTTGTTTGCCGTTCCACTGAGTGCAGAAGTGCGCCCATGCAAGAAGAGTGTCAGAAACCTTTACTAACAATAGTTTTTAGAGGTATGGGCTGTTTAATATTTTGTTTCAGGCGTTTAATGTCTCCACTAAGTATCCTTTAGAACAATCGGCACAGTGGCCTCTGAGATTTGCTGCGGCCGAGCGCCTTACAACACCGCTGCCGGAGCTAATCGCCGAGGAAATGTGTGTAATCATCATGGTCGGCCTGTGCATTATAGCGCGTTGCTCGGCCGGCGCGCGCCCTCTTCGTCCTGTTATTCGTCGCCTGCTCGCTCCCCGCCACGTGCGCCTGGCTGATTAGCTAATTGGCTGGGCGATATACCTAGCTAAATAATGAGGACATGCTATCGCCAACCTAATTAAGCTAAGTCATGCTAAGACCGAGCTAATTCAGCCACACCTTAATAAGACCATGCTAATGAAGCTGTTTAAAGATAAGACCGAGCTATATAAGGCAAGCCTAATTAGGGACGCGCTAATTAGAATAAAGATAATTAGGCCATTCCTTATCAAGGTCGTGCTAATTAGGATCGTGCTGATTAGTAATTTGCTAATTAGATCCATGCTAATTAATGACTTGCGAATTAACCATAGGAATTATCGTGGAAATAAAACATCACCAGTTAAGACAAATATTGATTATCATGGTAATGATAATGATAAAATATAGCTTTAGAAGTCAGCGGCATTTCTCCTCAAAGGCGGATGAACACAAGCCTGCACCAATGGGCGCGCACTCGGGACTGACGTCATGAGCGGGACGGCCGGTGGCTCGGCCTTCGGAGAACATCGACGCGTGCTTGAGCGGGACTATTTCTTTAGTCGCGGAGGCAATCGGCTGCCGCGCTTCGGTCGTCTGGGCTGGGCATCTCCAGACTTCTTAAGTTGTATCCGATCATAGGTAATTAATATCTAAATTGAGAGTGAACTGACGTGGCTTTCACTCCGAAGCAGATTGAGTAGACAAGCCCCGTAAAAAGGTGGTAGAGGGTGGGTGATCACAAGCTCCTCCGATGGCTCCTGCTTTGCACAAGTAGTGCAAGCTGACCAAATTATTTTATACGCAAAGAAGCTGCTGCTTAGCATCCACCGCATGAAGCACTCGCCAGGCACACCGGCACTATGACAGTCACGAGTTGAGCTTGTACCTGAGTTCTCGCGTCAATCAGTTTGATTGACAGATGCCCGCCGCGAAGACAGGGTCCGCCCAACGCCTTTGCTCTGCCGAGGACCAGTGCTCACGCCGCAACGCCAGCGAACGGTATGATTCATCTATCAGCTTAATTGCACAGACTATGCAAACACGCACGAAGAAGCAAAGATTATATTATCACGTGGCTACGATGTCTCCCATGCAATTTCACCGCTCTCACGACGTACCACTCGCAACCATGAGGCAATCGCCCCTGGTGGCATTTGCGGCGCGATATGTCACTGTTTACTTGTTTTTGGAGACATTGTTTCTACCTATTCGTTACTTCAAAAAAATCTTCAGGCGTGCAATGTAAGTAGCAGTAACCTGTCCATTTATTTATCCGCAATATTCGAGAGAAGCGATATGAACTGCACGAGAGTTCTCCAAGTGCGCCCTTGTTGCCTTCGAGAGTGTACATTTCCATGCTGCAGGTGGAGCGAAAAAACTTGCCCGAAAGAGGACAAACGCCTGTGAGAGGACGCGCCTGTGGGAGGCACGATGTTCAGTTGGCAAAAAGATAGCGTGGCAATCACGCTGACGTCGCTGCACTGTTTAAATGTTGAATGAGTGGCGCCACTGAGGCGTTCGCACGCGGTGTTCCTTTGAAATGGGCGCAACTGCCGCACATTTGTTTGTAACGCCATGATCATTCTTGTAGCCGTTTTTATCAACGCTGGTATGGCGCGATCCGCACTGTCTTCCTATCATGACCGCCGTAGTGCGAGCTGGGAAAAAAGTCGTGTTCCGGAGAATCTCGGGAAATCCTGCATAGCACACTTGTTCGCCATTTTAGCGTTCTTTTTAGTGGCACACTGGATATTTATCTCGCGAGTTTTCTCAGTTTTACGATGTCGTCGCTACGTGACAAGTAGGCAACATTGGCGTGGGCAGAAAATTTCTGACAAACAGTGGAGAACTCACAGAAACGAAGGCGCAGAATTGGAATTTATCCATCTTTGACTTAACCTCGCATAACCAGTTAGAGATTCTCAATTTTAGATGGGGCTTTTTGGCGTTTTTGTTATTTCACTTCACAGACTAGCGCTATTAACAGGACTAGAAGTTTTTCAGCCTGTCGTGAAGGACAAAATGGTAAAGCTAAAATATTAAAGAAATCACACTGAATACGTTTACGCTATACGGACCACCTATGGGCGCCGAGATTTTGTTCCTGGGATAATGCAGTCCGTGTTGAAAATGGGTTTGGTATTTTCAAGCAATAGAACTATTTGGGGTCTATAACGTAATATAGGCGGCGTTGTTTGGTTCGCAAGAAACCACTCATATAATTTTCCTGGTAATTTCCTTGCGTGTATAATAGCAAATATAACTAGGATCAATGTGATGCATGTGCTCCCGCGCTTATTAGTGCGACGTACCTGGTCCATCAGCCACGTCAGCAAGGACGTTGAGCATCGCTGTGGCTGCGCTGGTAGCTCCAAAGCCAAAGCCTGAGACGCAGGCGTATGTAGCGTGGTAGTGAAAAAGAGCCTCGTCGAAATCACTGCCGACGAGATCCACTACGTTCAGAACCTTCTCGGCCTTGCGCAGTGTTCGGAGTGCCAGATACCTGAATAATTCCTGTAAAAATGGTTTGGTTACCGGGCGTTCACTGCAGCAGGCCTATGAGAAAAATGGAAATTCGGAAGCCCCTAAAACTGAAGAGACATTTTACCCTCTGTTTCATCCATGCGATTGTGCGCTGCTTTTTGTTAATTTGTTGCTATGTGCATGAATAACATTAAGACTAGAAATCCAAAAAAACGGCAGCAAGGGGAAGATGGAAGCTTGCGATGAAAAATCCGTAAACAGGGTGTGGGTGCTCGAGCCGACGTTTCGACAAGTGGACTTGACTTCTTCAAGGCTAGAACTGATTTCCTAGCTCTCGTATGTGCTTCGTGCCCTCTCCACCACAAGGGAGAAAGGGAGGGCAACTGCCAGAGTGGGATTGGGGGAGGGGGGACAGAGGCCACCTTGACGGACTGGGTGAGTCATAAGGAAAGCGAAAAAAAAAAACTAAAAGGAACAAAAAACGGGCGGAGGGGCGAGGGGAGGGTGTATGTTTCGCTGAGTGATTGTCAGTGGAAGCACGTGGCATTTCAACAATAGTAGGGCCAAAATTCCTAGGAGGGCTTACCTCTCATTCGTTTTCGTCGTGTATGTACCATACCGAAGGGATTCAAGAGCCCCCTTAGAAACGTTACTCCACCTGCTGGCTGAGTGTATTGAACTTGCGAATAAGGTATTACTCTGTATATTTTCTGTCTCTTGGGGACCGGAAGTTTGACTGAAGTTTGTAAAGTTTGATATCGTCGAAGTTGTGACCTGCTATACTGCTATAACTTTACATACTTCAGTCAAACTTCCGGTCCCCAAGAGATAGAACATCACCATTATCATCCGCCTGTCTACGCCCACATAGAACATCATCATTATCATCCGCCTGTCTACGCCCACTGCAGGGCAAAGGCCTCTCCCATGTTCCGCCAATCAACCCGGTCCTGTGCTTTCTGCTGCCACGTTATACCTACAAACTTCTTAATCTCATCTACCCACCTAATTTTCTGTCTCCCCCTGACGCGTTTGCCATGTCTTGGAATCCACTTGGTTACCCTTAACGACCACCGGTTATCCTGCCGACGTGCTACGTGCCCGCCCCATATCCATTTCTTCTTCTTGATTTCAACTATCATATCCTTAACCCCCGTTTGTTCCCTGACCCACTCTGCTCTCTTCCTGTCTATTAAGGCTACACCTATCATTTTCCTTTCCATCGCTCGCTGTGTCGTCCTCAATTTAAGTTGAACCCTCTTTGTAAGTCTCCAGGTTTCTGCTCCGTAGGTAAGTACCGGTAAGATGCAGCTGTTATATACCTTCCTCTTGAGGGATAGTGGTAGACTACCAATCATGATTTGATAATCATGATTGGTAGTTTATCAAATCATGATTGGTATCATGATCAAATCATGACAGGAAGAAGACAGAATATATACAGAGTCGTACCTTAATCGCAAGTTCAATACACTCCAGTGGAGTAACGTTTCTAAGGGGGCTCTTGAATCCATTCGGTATGGTACATACACGACGAAAACCAATGAGAGGTAAGCCCTCCTAGGAATTTCGAACCTACTATTCTTGAAATGCCACGTGCTTCCACTGACAATCACTCAGCGAAACGTACACCCTCCTCTCGCCCCTTCCCTCGTTTTTTGTTCCTTTTAGTTTCTTTTTTCGCCTTCCTTATGACTCACCCAGTCCGTCAAGGTGGTCTTCGTCCACCCCTCCCCCAAGCCCACTCTGACAGTTCCCCACCCCTTCTTCCTTTGTGGTGGAGAGGGCACGAAGCACATACAAACGAGAGCTAAGGAAATCAGTTCTAGCCTTGAAGAAGACAAGTCCACTTGTCGAAACGTCGGCTCGAGCACCCACCCCCTGTTTGCGGATTTTTTCATTAAGACTAGAAAGAAGCCCAAACAACCTTGAGCACGACCTATCATCTGCTGATATGATCAAATGATATCACGCTTTCATTTTTACAGTGAAGTACATGATTAAACAGCATCTCTGTCCTTACGGCCAATAGTTCGATATCTGTGCGATTTGTGCTTTCGTTGCGAATCAAAGTGGTCCTTGCTCGTAACGCCGCGTTGTCAGAAACTGTGTAGCCTAAGAAACTTGCCCCAATTTCATCCCTACTTAGTCGGCTAATTATTTACGAGAACTTAATAAAAAAAGCATTTTTCAATTATACTCAGTCCTTTAAAATTATCTGAAGCGTCTACTCAGATGAAAGAAGTATCACTTGCCTCACACCACATCAGCACGCCTGAGCAGCATCTATTAAAGCCCTTCGAGACCTGCGGAATCCTTTCTTTCTCTTAATGGGAACTAAGATACCGGCTACACCTGTTTGCTTTATGAACCTTCTCTGATGATCACAGATCCACAATTCCGTTGAGCACAGAAAAATAGATATGCTGATTAGGGGGCACTTGCGTTTCGGGTAAGTCCGGATTGCGGTCTCCTACAAACGCATAGTGGCTTAGATTTACATAACACCACTGGCGCTTGACAGTTCCGAACCCTTATAATAGACTAGTAAAGTGCACGACCAATATTTCCTCATCTACATGCCGTTAAGGGGCCAATAAAATAAAAGTCGCTTATTCGAGTGTTCCCTTTAACAGTGGAGCGTACTGTACAAGTAAACGACGGTTAGTTAAGGCGACGGAAGGCTAACAAGGAATTGGAAACGCAACAGAGGACGGCAGAAGGTTCGGAGGTACGAATAAATTTAGAAATTGGCAGGAATTAACGTGAATCAGCTAGCGCCCGACAGGGCAAATGGGATATCATTGAGAAACACCTTTCTCTTCCAGTGGACGTGAAAAAGCTGGATTAAATAGGTTTTTCTGGATGATCACAACAAAACCCACAATTCACTAGTCTCATAAAATTGAGAGTCCGAGCAGCTTTAGTGCGTCGCAAAATGCTTAGAATTACCGCATTGCCTCCAGCTTCTACATAAACGATGGCGAACGCGTAATCGCATCAATAATGCACAATGGCCATGAGTGGGCAAAAAGCAATAGAACAGGCCACAGTCATAGAACGTCAGTGAGAAGCACATCTCCGTTTACGTTAATTTATTTCATTTGGAGCGGGAATCCAAGCACATCAGTAGCGATACGTAAAAAATGGCTGAGCAAAGAGAATTACCTGGAAGCACACAGACGTGATCACGCCAGCAGCGAACATTGCATCGAAAAGTTCTCGCATCATGTACCAGGCGACGGATGAGAGCAGCAGCGACAGGAGCCAGAAGAACGAGGAGACGAGGAACACCACGATCCGGCTCGGCTGGCCAGCAACCACGACCCAGAAGATGGCGAATGACGGCCCGAACGCTATCAGCGAGTAGCCGGCGCACTCTACAATGGTCATTCCAGTGCTTGACCAGGAGTCTGCCTCAAGGCAACTTGTACAGCAAGTTCCGGGTTCACCGGGTACCACAGAACTGAGCCAAGGCAGAATAATCTTCTTCTCCTGCGTCTTCTTCATAGTGGGTTCGAACCACATATCCTCACGACCATAAATCCCTCAAAGTTTCATGGCAGATTACTTCCCAGTAATATTTATTTACTAAACCACGTCCGAAAATTTGCTCCCTGCTTTGGCTTATGTTTCAGGGCTAACAGTCATCGCTGCCGATCGCAACCTCTACATCTCCTCACAGCAGCAGCAACAAATCACCATAACTTGCAAAATGTATGGTCCATCGTCTAGACTGTGTTGCAGGAGTGACTAGTAGTGCGAAGGAAATATACGGGAGAATGCGCATCTCTCTGAAAAAGACTCAAGAACCACCTGGATGTTGCTGGCCCAAAGTGTCGTCACGATGTTCCCAGTGCCTCCCAGGAGCCCGACAGTTTTTCTCATGGATTGAGAAGGGCTCTGACCTGGAGCTCGGTGGCTTATGGCTATTCATCCTGAAAGGTGGCCCCCAAATATATGCGAAGGCCTATAGGCATACCTTATTCATCCAATGTCTTGATGAAATGTTGAAGCATCCACCACTGCTTTGTGAGGCAGAGAATGGCAGGCGCCGGATACCCACCGATAATAAACATACAAGAGTGCTTCCAGCAAGCTGTTCGGCAGAACGCAGCTTGAAGTCGCTTGGGAGGATGCCCATTTCTGGTGCATATTGACGACATGAGATCCTCATGCCTTAAAATTAGCTCACAATTTCTTTTATGTGCGTAGCCCTTTAGGGGCCCGGCTTGTCGTTCAGTGTCTCATGTAGCAGGGTGACGCTCAAATTGAAGTGGTCAATACAGGCCTAAAAAAAGGCTTGCAATGCTCAAAACTGGGTTAAAATAAACGAACATGGTCTAAACTAAGTTGAAATAACCAAGAAATAAGCGCAATAATTATTTAATGTCGCTTCAAAGGCTTTGAAAACGTGTGGCTGACAGCCGTGCTGCGCTTCTCCGGCACGGCTGGCACCGGCGCTTCTCCGGCGACGTCGTCGCTACATCGCAAGGGGCAAACAACCTGACGGAACTCGCTGCAGATGACACGTATCGCAACTGCCGTAACAAGCAGGGAGTCGCTAAAGCACAGCAGAAAGTAGCGCGCATGTCACACACCGAGTTTGCGAATTTTAATAACAAGATTATACTTGTGCCGGGGAAACCCTACATGATTACCGCAAACATTGACGTCATCGGCGGTTTGGTACACGGAGCTGGGGGAACTCTACGAACGGGAGTCTCTCGGTGCCCATGCTACGCACTTCTTCAGGTTTCACCGTAGTGGAGTTAAACTTAGCGCAGGATTTAGAACTACACAAATCGCTACACATGAACAACATTTTGCTTCATTATTTAATCCAGTTTGACAATTTGAAGCATATTTTGGCAAGCTTACTCGAAAATATACATACTAAAGCTACAGTACCAGTCAGCTTTAGAAATATGGTCAGTAAGTTGCGATTCATGACACAATTTACTCAATTCTTCTAAAGCTGAGAAGTTTTAGGCGCCATTGTTCCAAATATACCGGGTGTTTCAAGAAATATGTCCAACATTGTCAAAAATCAGTGAAATGCGATATTTATTCCGATGCATTCACAATTACTTAGATGGCTAAAGACATCATTTGGGGCAGTAATTAAAAAACTTAAGTTAATCAATTTTCAATTAGTGGAGATAAGCGGTTATGTCAAATGGGAGAATTGAAGTCCTTCATGCGAAGAAATCACTTCGAGGTTTAGGACAAGCGGCATCTAATAACAATTCCGAAGTAATGAAATTCACCCGAATTCAGCGGCGCAACCGAAACCGGAACGCGGAAAAACGCAACTGCTATATTTTTCTGGGACGTCCAAAATCAACGAGCCTCGTTATATCAACGATCAACCGACTTCGTTGTGTGGGTGCGCGGGCTGCGCTTGCAATTATAGCAGGCATGACACACACACATTACCGAACGCGGAAGAATTACACCTCTGTAATGGTTGTGAACAGTGACAACATTCTCTTCGTCTGCTTGGTACGCTCATCGGTGTTCCATATTTCGGTTTCGCCGTTCATTCTGGTTGAATTTCATTACGTCGCAAAAATCACTAGAGGCCGCTTCTTCTATATCTAAAAAGCTCCGGTGGTTTCTTCGCATGAACTTCGAACCTCCCATTTGGCATAACCGCCTAACTAGTTAATCAACTTAATTTTCTTAAGTACTGTCCTAAATAGTGTCTTTAGCCATCTTTAGATGCCTGTGGCTACAGAAGAAGGAATTTTTAAGGCATCAATGAAATGTCGCTTTTCCCTGATTTCTTTAGGATTTTTTACAAATATCTTGAATCACCCTCCATACATACGCGATACAAAGTCCATCAATTCTTACGAAGCCCTCGTTAAGGCATCTTATGGGTGTATGATAGTCACTAGACATCTGGCAGTTTTTCATTGCATTTAAAGCCAATAATATGCTGAAGCTACGAAAAAAATGTGGCAAGAAATAGTCCAGCTCATCCAATTAGAGATATTGCAGGTATAGCTTACGGTGGCGATTCTATCCGTTTAACTAATGCCCTGAAGGAGTGCCTTTAAACGGTGTTACTGTTTCGTTTCATTTTGTTTTGACGCCCAGGGTTTCCCCTTCCTTAAATTGCAATTTTCTTTTTCAAACGAGCGGTCATCCCGTTTGTTTTCTTATTTAAGCTTTCGGTGCTGCCGTTCGTACTGAAGATGATGATGATGCTCCTTGGATGACTGGAACCTACCCACTCAGGGAGATCAGCCAAGAGTCGGGCAGATCATAAAGTCTAAAATTTTAGGTGCTAATATACGTTACAGTATCAATTAGAATTGAGTTTTTTTAATGAATTCCAGTTTTACTTTAGACCGTGTTGCATAACCTCTCAAATGGCCAAAATGATTATGTCATTATGGCAGTTTAAAAATTATTAGCGGTTGATGTGTCGAATAAGACGATTTCATTCGCATATGAATTTCTCGATAGCACTGCATATATTCCCGTCCGAGTGCCCCAGCACAGAAGCCCCAAATGACAACAGTATAGCTGAAGTAACTGGCAGACCAAGGTGCCGCATTACAATTTCGATGGTTCGTTTCTGAGAGAGGAAAAACGTCGGCATTCCACTGTAATTCTTCGCTACCGATCTTGTTTGTTGAATGTTTTCTATTCATACTACCTTCTTTTATTATTATTTGTGTAGTAAAAGAACAATGTCGGTATGTTAGGGTAGGTCTGACGGAGACTGGCTTCCGACGTTTTCTTTCACAACCAAGTAAAAATAATTATTTTTTTTTGCTTTTTTATTATTACTCTATTTTTTATTCTTCTTTTCTTCGATCGTTATCCTACGGCTTTTTTAATTACTTAACTCTTTCACTTTTTATTTACATTGCGTCTGGTTCTTATTTCTTTCTGACGTTTCATAGGGTTTACATTTCTCTTTATAATTGTCAGTGTGGCCAATCCCCCTCGTGGGTATGAGCCAGTCTCCTGAAGGCGACAAACAAACAAACAAATTACTATTGACTGAACGTGCGCCTCGCGTACACGGCAAGGTAAAGAAGAAGATGGATGCGAATCCCGACATCGCCGAGTGTGAGCCACAGCTAATAGGTGAACGAGAACTAGAACAAGCAGCAGGTATCCCCACTCCTGATCTGCATCTGTATCTACCTGTACCTGTGTACAAGTATGATTCGTCGGCTCAGACCACACGAGCGCAATCTGCTCGAAAAAAGAAACCCTGGGACCTTGCCTGGGAGCAGGCGGAAGGTCATGACGGTAGCAGCACTGGCCACAAGAGCGTTGGAAAAGTAGCTCCAAAGGTGAGTCACACCTCTGTCTATAAAGTTGTACTTTCATTACGATAGCAGTTGTCAAATTAAATGATGTCAAATTAACAAAAGCAGACTAATTGCCATTTTCGCTATTCACTTTAGTGCTCATATTCCAATTTTTTAAATTGAGAATCCCGAGGTCGTGAGCATATCCACTTCAATTGAATCTTCAGGTATGCCTGGTTATAGAGATATGCGCCGCCAAAGGCGCGTTGACATTGCATTCTTCTTTTTTCTTTAGCAACACACCGTTTAACGATGCCACTGCGCAAAATAGCGCAGTTGCATAGCTAATGCGCTTCGTCGCACATTTTGGAAATGCCTGGGGGAGTGTCTCAAAACTGGCATCACGCTGAAAATTTGTTCAAAGGTGATGCGGCTAATTTTATTTCATAAAGTGCAACAAATACTGCAAGATCGCTTATTGAAAGGCTTAATAATGAGTGTCGATTATTTTTCAGTAATATATATGGACTGTTCGCGCAAGTAATCTCCCTTCCTTCGAGCACCTGTGTTCGATGGTTAGAATTGGGCTATCTGTCGCAGGCGATATATAGAGAAAATGAAAGCTGATCGCTTTTTGCGTAGATGCTTGTGCGAACACAAAAGCGAATCGTGTCTTTATGGAAGTAGTTACCGCTTTGTGCGGCGCAATGAAATAGGCGTGCAGAAGTTGGCGGCGTCTATCGTGAACAATGACAGCAGATCCAATGTGCCCTTTTATAATATACATTGAGCGAAGTTCCTTCCCATTTCCACCTTTACCTATGTACAAGGTAGCCAACTGGAATGTGTCTCAAGTTAACCTCATCAAGCGAAGTCTTGTCGTAACTCACTGAATTCGGTGGCGTCTTACGCGGGAAACCCGGCTCCGATGAACGTACAGAAATGCGGCACTTGTAGGTGCGCTGATCGCATGCGAATTTGTAAGCGCCGTTTTCCAATAGATAATGCGCTCTCGATCTTGGGCTTCTCGGCACTGAGTTTTTTCTGATATGGAAATCTGACATTTTATCGAGGTCACTTATTGCCATTTCACGTCGCCACATTTCATTGTTGCCTGGATAGGAACGCATGAACTTCATTGTTGCATGTAGTAATCGAAGTGTTGCGCTGCTGAACACGTTGGTGAAGGTCTAATTCCCGGTATAGAGGAAGGAAACAGCTAGGAAGGAGCATGTGCGGAATGCAATAGAAAGAAAGAAAGAAAGAAAGAAAGAAAGAAAGAAAGAAAGAAAGAAAGAAAGAAAGAAAGAAAGAAAGAAAGAAAGAAAGAAAGAAAGAAAGAAAGAAAGAAAGAAAGAAAGGTTGTACATCAGGCAACCACACGCCAACCTTCGCTTGCCCTCATTTTCCCGATAGGGCAAAGGCTCGTTGATTTTTTTTCTGTTTTCAGGTTACCTTTCTTCCTCTCTCTCTAACCTAATCCTCCGACGCGATTGTCTTCATGAGCCTCTTCACTTCAAATTTAGTGAAGTTGTCACTTCAAATTTAGTGAAGTTGCCGCTCAAGTTCAAGTCACTTTCGGTTGCTGAATATGAGAAACTTAGAACCGTAATAATTTAATCATGAATGTATGTCGAGAACGCAAGTAAATCAGTCACAAATACCCCATGCTGTGCAGTATTCCAAGCTTAACCAGGCAGGATTAACCTTCACTTTACATGTCTGATTTTCATTCAGAAGTTCAGCTCATTTGTATCTACGAGCGTACAATCGACTATAGGCGCAGGAGCAGGTAACGAGAAATTACGCCTAGTTTAGGCACATGAACTGCAAACGATGAGTGCATTTATTAATTTATTTCAAGGCTTCCACTGAATTGCCAAAGCACTCACCATATGAATGTAGCTTGTAATTTTATCACTAGATACATTCATATAGACGTAACAGAATATCTACCTTATCTCTGAATGCGGGTGCGCTTACTGTATTTTGCTAGAAAAACTTGATAGGGTTCATAGGAGGTTTAGCATTGGAAAAGTTATAAGGTACTTCATCTTATAAGAATTTTGTATTTGCGATGCTTTCAACAGAATACGCTGAGTTATGTCTTTAATTTCCGCGTATTTGACTAGTACAAGTAAGTTTTGGCAGAGACCTATCATTTGCAGGCAGAAATGAAGAACCGCGATCACAGAAAACAACCAGCGAAGAAGCCGGCCAAGGCGGACTCGGGGAAACAGGACTTGGAACTGGCCGTCGTTCACGTGCGTACAGAAAAATTCAACTTCCATCCTACTGAAAGGTGCCAAATAGTTGAGCAAACACCAAATATTCTACTGACACCGTGTATACCATTAGCTAACCAGTAAAATGTTTCTATGTATCTAAGTGTCAATTTGAATGTATCTAGGTGACGATTGTCTTGCATGCATAAAGTTATCGTTTTGTGTAGGCATGTTCTTTTATAAAGCCTCTATTTTTGATGAGCTATCCTTCCTTGTTCATATGCTCAGTCCACTAAATATCATTATACAAGTTTTACATCCTTATTCAGTAAAAAACTGGGTCCAGGTATTGGGGCCCTCTCCTTTGGACTTTTCTTGTGTGATACATTTGTTATGTATTTCATTGCGCTGAGAGAGGGCCTTGTACTGTCAGCGGTAGTACATATTTGACAAGATACTGCGCTAAACACACGAGGACAGAGGAAGGGAGGATTAGGACGACAGCCCTTTCTCACAACTATTTTTGTTTATAGAAATTTTCTTGCAGAAAGGACACTCGCCGACCTGGCTACAGTCAAACTTAGGCATGCGCAGTAGAGGCCGTGCGCGTTATAATCAAGTCCGTGACTCGACCACGTGCGTTAAAACTATGTATGTACAAATAAAACAAAAGAAAAATGCTTCTTAGACCGGGAAGGCTCATTCTAGAATAACAGAACGCTTGCTGGCCACAATCTTTACAATGCGAAGGCAAAAGAAAAGTGCATGAACCTTTCGAAAAAGACAGCTGTTTAAAACAAGCCAAATTCTAACACAACGACATCTTGACCCACATAAACCCGCCTCCATGACAGAGACAACTTGTAGAAAAGGAATGATTTACAGCACGGGTATATACAGTTAGCGCTCGTAATTTCGGCACCCTTTGATTTGGAAAATCAGATAATTCGGACGTGTTATCTTGCCCCCGCCAGCATATAAATTTTTCAATGGCATCAAACTTCATTCGTTCATAATTGGCCGCAACCCGGTTAATTGGGACGATGGTGAAAGCGCACCGAGCGCGAAGCGCCGCAAATGTGCGACGCAAAGAAGCGAAAGCGGTATTCACTGGCAGTTGAAAAGGCCGCGGGCTTACTGGCAGGCGTTCTCACCGTGCACGGTCGCATTGTCGGTACAAAATAAGGTGTGAGATCAAAGCGTTTCGGATACGCAGGGTTCTCGAGCCGCGTTCCAATGACGAACGAAGTCGCAAATGACGAAAATAGAGGTTCTCGCACTGCTCTTATGCTGAATAATTACTGGATTAACGTTTTGATCAAGGAAATGAAGGTGCATTGGTGCAATAGGCTTTTATTCATTGTTTTCTTGATACTTTCGATAATTCGGGATTCGGTTAATTCGGACAGTTTTTCCGGTCCCGTGAAATCTGAATTAACGAGCCTGTACCGCATTAACGGCGGATCTGCTAAAGCCGGTTGTAATATGTCCAACGTGAAGCAAAACAAAAAACAAAAACAAAAAAAACTCCGCGCCGCGATGAGGTCATCGCGCGTTGCCTAGCAACCGGTTGCACAGCTGTGCGCCTGCTTCGCCAGCACATACACTGCTCCGTTACTAGCCCATCCTGCCTGGACATTGCGCGCAATCGCTCGGTCACGCGGACGTGCCGTCAATGCCTGCAGCGCATGCACGCCTTCGTTCTGTATAAACCCGGCGCGTGGGGGCGCGCGCCGCGCGAGACGCAGACGTGGGGAGACTGAAGTATCGCACTGCCCATTAGGAAGCCGCTTGCCGGGGATAGCGGCGCGCTGCCAAGCGAGCCTGCCGGGCTCGGCTCGTTCTATGTAGTCCACGACGTATGCGGCCGAAGCAGTGAAAAGAGACTGTGCTGGACTCGAGTAGAACTTGGCATCACTTGGCATCACTTGGCACCACTTCGTATAGCTTGGCATCACTTCGTATGGCCAGCACGAGCTAGGAACCGATAAGCTCCGCTTTGCCTTCAGCCTTGTGCCTCTAGTGCAAGCTACGCCCGGCTTTGTTTTTCAACAGCGGAGCCGTTCAAGCTTGGAGTAACGCCGTCTCTTGACGCCGCAAAACTGGCGAAGCTGAGGATAGCGAAGCTAGGAAAGCCGAGTATAGCCATGCAATGCTACAGTAGGTGGGGTGAAAGAGACTAAATGCACACTAAAGCGTAGTGCAGTACAGCAAGGAGGTGGGAAAGTGAAGTGAGGGTGTGGAGGAGTGATGTGAAAGTGAGGAGGACGGGAGAGGGCAAAGCATAGTCATGCATAGTATAGTATAGCAAGGGTTGGGAAACAGAAGTCAGGTTGAGGAGGAGTGATGTGATGGTGAGGAGGACGGAAAGGAGGAGAGGGATAGAGGAAAGCATAACATAGCCATTTGTAGTACGCTATAACAAGGAAATGGGAAATGGAAGTAAGGGTGAGGACTAGTGATGTGAGGGTGAGGAAGAAATGTAGGAGAGATAATACAGCGTCATTTAGCGGAGGCGAGACGAGGAGGAAGTGGAGTTGCAGGTTGCAGGCATGCTAGGCAAGGCCACCAGCTCCACTGTTTCGGAGTCTTCGCACCGCTAGTGCGTTGCTGCCCCAATTTTCTTGGTTTACACTATTTTTAGGGGGGGGGGGGAGAGGGACCGAAACCACGCTAACTACCGGTAGATAACATAAAACAGCTATGTGTTAGTCTACGTTGCAGTCCATGAAAGCAGTTCAACAAGAAAACATTGGCGTTTAGACCTATGTTTCCTCATCATATGCACTATACTGAATACAGAAGCCGCTAAAAGCTCCGCCTGGAGCCAAGACCGGAAGGCAGGACCCGCAGAACGAGCCACGCAAGAAGCTGAACACGTCCGAAACACTGAAAAGCCCAGATCCGGAACAACCAACCTTTGAGGCGAGTTACGTTGCGTTGCATGAAACATTGCGCTTTAAACATGCATTTTCCCATCACATGTACTGTCCTCAATGCAGGAGCCCCGAGAAGGTTCGCCACGACGCAAAGACGGAAGACGAGACCAGCACAACCAGCCACGCAAGAAGCCGAAGACGGGCAGTACCGAAGCACCGAAAAGCCCAGACCGGGAAAAACCAACCCTTGAGGCAAGTAGAGTCCGTATACTTCAAAAGTATATGGACTTGTCTCCGTGTAATCTCGCCACTCTGTGAAGATCAATGTGTTCCAACTAGGCCTACTTGCAGTATTGAAAAGTAGCGGAATAGAGCAGAACGCGGTTTTTATAATGGAATTGTATTACAGCAGAGCTGTTACAGTTGAGGTTTGCCGTGTGTCGTATATGGAAAATGACCATCATCATGAACCGGTACCCGCTCAATCACCGCCCAAGCAGTCTGCACAGATGGTTAAAAAGAAAAGCTGCAAGGTGCCTTAGATGATGTTTGCCGCCCGTGTTCCCTTATTATTTTTTAGTGGACCAGGGCGGTGAGTAGAGATTTTCCAATCTACGTGGTCCATAAGCTCAATAGGAATTTTGCAGTAGAGCTGTGGCGGTCGAGGTTCGCCGTCTGTCACAGATAGAAAGAGACAGAAAGAAAGAGAAAGAGAAAAATAGTAGAAAGAGATGGAAGAAAGAGTGAGAATGATAGAATGCGACAGAACGACTACACAGAAAGAGAGAGTGTGAGAAAGGAAGACATTGAAAGAAAGAGAAGAGAAAGAAAGGGAAGAAAGAAAACGATAGAAAGATAGAAACAAATAGACGCAGAGAGACAGAGATAGAAAGACGCAGACAAAAAAAAATAGAGCAAGCGTAGCCATGTATAGTATAGTATAGCAAGAGGTGGAAAGAGACAAGTGAGAGGGTGAAAGCCTACCGAAGTCAGGGCCACTTAGGTGCCCGCCAGCTCTGTTGTGACCCAGCCCTTTGCGACAGTGCAAGCTGCGCATTCTTTTTTTTAAGAGGGTCGCCGTTAATGTTTTATCAGTGTGGCTGAAACAGTACACTAGTTCTCCACGATTGCACTAACTTTGCGTTACTTACAAGCATGCTAGTAATAGTGTAGAGGAGAGCTCACGCCCCGACGAGAGCAGTATCTGGTTCTTAGAGATACCGTTAAACTCCAAACCACCTCCATGTCTCTTTTTATAAAAACATAGAAATGGCACTCAGGCGCAATAGGTTGGACCTCTTAGCGCAATCTGGCGCCATTGATGTGGCAAGCGCATCGCAGCAGTAAGAGTTCTCACCAGTGTGCAATTTTCGTCATTTATAATATAGGCATTGGCACACACGCACGTGGTGATATTGAGGCTGGATGCAGCAACAACGTAAAGTTGCGATATAGTAGCTGAATACGCTCAGTGCCTGAAAGAAGTGCAAGGAGGAGACTTCAGGTTTTGAAAGCAATGTCTCCCCATGATATGCACTATCCTATATACAGAAACCGGGGAAAGGTTCACCAGGAGGCAAAGGCGGAAGACCTGATCAGCGCAACCTGCCACGCAAGAAGACAGACAGGGGCGGTGCCGAAACACCGCAAAGCCCTGATCTGGAGCAACCATCCCCTGAGGCAAGTTCCGTATGTGTGCTATTTGAAAAGCAGCGGAATAGAGTAGAACGAGCTTGGCATCGTAGAAGTATACTGAAGGAGAGCCGACGTTAATGTTTATAAGCGAGACTGAAATGATGCGCGAGTTCTGCCGGTTGCATTAACTTCTCTTTATTACAAGCATGCCAGTAATTTTCAGAGCATAGCTCGCGCCCCGACGAAGAACACGATGAGCCTATGACCCAGTGATGTCCTCAGACCATTAAACAGTGGCTGGTTTCTAGAGATCTTTTTAAACGCATGATCACTTTCCTGTCTCCTCTTATGACCACTCAGAAATGGCACTCAGTTGTAGAATACTTAACCACAGTTTATGAACGGATGCCGTGTTCGTTTTCGCTGAAAGATCACTGAGACGACCGTCTTGAAGCAAGGTGATCGCCGAAGTACGCGACTATTGCCAAATCTGGTAGTATGCAATAGATTACATCTCTTAACGCAGATTGGCGCAATTAATGCAACAGTCGCACGCTGCAGTAGCCATTCTGTACAGAATAGGATTCTCGCCAGGGATATTATAGACATTGAGAAATCAGAGCTGTTTGGAAGCGCCTGCTGACACGTATCTTTAGAGAGAGATATACAAACGCACACGCACACACGTGCGTGCGCTAGCGGTAGTGCGTACGCTAGTGGTAGTTTTATTGAGGACCTGCAAATACTACAATGGGCGGAGGGGCAGGCGAAGGGAGATGTTTATGATTTTAACTACGCTGCATGTATCGATAACCTAAAACAGCGAAATCGTGTACAGGGTAATGTCACATTGCCCGAAAGAAGTGCAAGGAAGAGATATCTGGTTTTTGAACCAACATTCCTCATTACATCTGCTGTGCTCAACACAGAAACCACAGGAAGGATCGCCAGGAGTCAAGCGTTTAAGACGCGACCAGCGCAACCTGCCACGCAAGATACCGGACATGGGTGAAGCCGAAACGCCGAAAAGCCGAGATCCGGAACAATCCCCCCTTGAGGCAAGTTTACTACGTGTGCTACCTAAAAAAACAACGGAATAGAGTAAAAGACACTCCCCATCGCAGGAGTATATTCAAGGAGAGCCACCGTTAATGTTCAGCGTGACTGAAACGATGGACGAGTTGTCTTGGGTTGCAATAATTTCGCTTTAGTTTATAAGTATGCTTCTAATATTTCAGAGCAGAGCTTCCGCTCCGATGAGTAACACCATGAGCATACTGCAATAATATCTTCTGACAAATAAAACAAGTTTCTAGATATCTCTTTATACTGAAAAGCACGTCCCTGGCTCTGGCAACCTAGAAGCAGCACTAAGTCGAAGAAGACTTAATTACAGTCTATGAGCGGATGCCGCGTTTGTTTTCTCCGAAGGATTGTGAGACGACCATTTTGGCACAAGGTGGTCGCCAAGTATGAGGATGTCATCAAACCTAGCAAAATGCAGTAGATTGGCGCAATTATTGCAGCTGTATTATCGCTGCAGTACACATTCTTGCAGGTAATATTACAGACATCGACAAATCGTTGACAAACACACGCACGCACATTCAGCAACACCCATGCATATACGCACGCACCGAATACATACGCTTGTTGTTTACCGCCTTTATGATTTTAACTAGGCTGGATACGGCAATATCAGAAAACTGCGAAATAATATAGGAATGTGTTACAGTGCCTGAAAGGAGTGCAAGAAGTAGACCATTATTCTTTAACCAACACAGTCACAAAAGGGATCACCAGGAGTCAAGTGCGGAAGACGTGGCCAGCGCAACCTCGCACGCAAGAAGCCGGAAACGGGCGAGGCCGAAACACCGAAAAGCCCAGATTCGGAACAATCACCCCTTGAGGCAAGTTAAACATGTGCACTACTTGAAAAGCGGCGGAATAGAGTAGAAGGTGCTGTCATGATCGGGGGTCGCCCACGGGACCGAAACCAGCCAGGCCTCGGGGAGAGGTAGAGATCAGGAACCGGAGCTCATAACAAGAACGTTTATTTACGTTGGTAGCGTGTTTCTTTGGAGTGTCCCGAGGCTGGCGTTATAAGTCCTTGGTCGTCCTAAGATTCCCTGTTGGGGAAAGCCTGTGAGTCAAGGACAGTCCAATGAAGATGTTGTCCTCATTTCCGTCCTGCAATGGGGGGAAGGTCAAGCACTACCTCCTTCCTAACTCGGGAAAGAGCTAAGCGGTGCGCGCTACTATTACGGCGGCGATGGGGAGGAGACCACCAGACACAATTGGGCGCACACACACAGTAAAGGAGTCGCGGCTGCGCATATTCTTTGAGAACTGGCCGTGCAGTCAGGTGCAGT
>NC_051178.1:111746550-111789489 GCF_013339695.2 Rhipicephalus sanguineus | reverse complement strand
CGAAGTGTTACGCTTCCTAAGACGTGGTGAAAGGTCTAAGTACCGGCATGGAAGGAAGGAAAACAGGTAGGATGCGAGCCTTGCGCGCCATGCAACAGAAAGAATTGAAAGAAGAAAGAAAGAAGAAAGAAAGAGGAAAGCGAAAGAAAGAAAGAAAAGGAAGGAAAGAAAAAGGAAAAGAAAGAAGAAGAAAGAAAGAAAGAAAGAAAGAAAGAAAGAGAAAGAAAAAGAAAGAAAGAAAAGAAAGAAGAAAGAAAGAGAAAAAGAAAGAAAAGAAAGAAAGAAGCAAAAGAGAAGAAGAAGAAAGAAAGAAAAGTTGTACATCAGGCAACCACACGCCAACACCACTTGCCCCCAATTTCCCGATAGGGCAAAGGCTCGTTGATTTCTTTTTGTTTTTCGGTTACCTTTCTCTCTTTCTTTTTAACCTAATCCTCCGACGCGATTGTCTTCATGAGCCTCTTCACTTCAGATTCAGTGCAGTTGCGGCTCAAGTTCGAGTCAGTTTCGGTTGCTGGATATGAGAGGCTTGGAACAGTAATAATTTAATCATGAATGTATGTCGAGAACGCAAGTAGATCAGTCACGAATGCCGCATGCTGGGCAGTGTTCCAAGCTCAACCAGGCAGGATTAACCTTCACTTCACATGTCTGATTTTCATTGAGAAGTTCAGTTCATTTGTATCTACGGGCGTATAATGTACTATAGGCCCGGGAATAGGCAACGAGAAATTACGCGTAATTTAGGCACGTGATTTGCAAATGATGAGTGCAATTATTAATTTAATTCAAGGCGCTCACTGAATTTCCAAAGCAGTCACCATATGAGTGAAGGAAAGACGATGACTTTTAAGGGCTCGTTTCTTAGTTAGACACAATAATAATGAGAGCTAACAGACAATAATGCCAAACAAAGTATAAAGGATGTTATTCGTTGTAATTCGGATAAAGTGTGAAGAAAGTAAAGTGGACGAAAAGATACCTTGCCACCGGCAGGGACCGAGTTATCTTTTTGTCCACTTTGCTTTCTTCACACTTTATCCCAATTACAACGAATAACATCCCCTAGACTTTCTTTGGCATTATTGTCTGTTAGTTCTCATTAATATTGTGTCTCACCATATGAGTGCAGCTTGTAATTTTATCACTAGATACATTCATATAGACGTAACAGAATATCTACGTTATCTCTGAATGCGGCTCTGCATACATTATTTTGCTAAAGAGACTAGATAGGGTTTATAGGAGGTTTACCAATAGAAAAGTCATAAGGTACTTCATCATATGAGAATTTTGTATTTGCGATGCCTTGAACAGAATACGCTGAGCTATGTCTCTAATTTCAGCGTATTTGCCTAGTACAAGTAAGTTTTGGCAGAGACCTATTATTTGCAGGCAGAAATGAAGAACCGCGATCAGGGAAAACAACCAGCGAAGAAGCCGGCCAAGGCGGACTCGGGCAGGTCGAGGAAACAGAACTTGGAACCGGCGGTCGTTCACGTGCGTACAGAAAAATTCAACTTCCATCCTACTGAAAGGTGCCAAATAGTTAAGCAAACATCAAACATTCTACTGACACCATGCAGATCATTAGCTAACCCGTAAAAGGCTTGAATGTATCTAAGCGTCAATTTGAGTGCATCTAGGTGACGCTTGTCTTGCATGCGTCAAGTTATCGTTTTGTGTAGGCATGTTCTTTTATAAAGACTCTTTTTGTTTAACTATCCTTGCCTGTTCATATGCTCAGTCCAATAAATATCATTTTACAAGTTTTACCTTCTTATTCAATAAAAAACTAGGTCCAGATATTGGGGCCCTCTTCTTTGAACTTTTATTCTGTGATACATTTGTTCTGTATTTCATTGCGCTGAGAAATCGCGCTTGGTACTGTCGGTGGTAGTACATATTTGACAAGATACTGCGCTAAACTCACGAGGACAGGGGAAAGGAGGATTACGACGACAGCCCTTTCTCACGACTATTTTTGTTTATAGAAATTTTCTTGCAGAAAGGACACTCGCCGACCTGGCTACAGTCAAACTTAGGCATGCGCAGTAGAGGACGTGCGCGTTATAATCAAGTCTGTGACTCGACCAAGTACGTTAAAACTATGTACAATTAAAAAAAAGAAAAATGCTTCTTAGACCGGGAAGGCTCAGTCCAGAATAATAGAACGCGACCAGTGTGGCCCAGGAATTTCAACGCTTTCTTGCTATGGCAACAGCGACCTGCTTATGCAGATTTTCCCTTCTCTATCAATATAAATGCATTGATAATCTTATTTGTGCTGGTCCTTATGCCGGAACGAAACAGTGCTTGTTCTTCGCTTGCTGACCACATTCTTTATAAGTAAAACGGGGTTACTTTGTGACAGATTTCGTACGTTTTCCTTCTCTCGCTGAACAATTATCAACATAAAGGCGAATGAATAGTGGCATAACATTGCTGAAACATTCCCTCACACGACGGTATGTTCTACAAATCCGCATTTTTAATACAAACGGCTATATTCAGGTTAAAAGCTGTCATAAAGTTGCCCCGTCGTGTGGGGCAACTTTGTGACAACGTTGTTTTTGGCTGCATATGATTGGGAAAAAAAGGGCTGGCATAATGTTACCCCATCAAATGTTTATTTGCGCTATCTACATTTGGTTTCTGCTCTGGCAACGTTACAAATGTGATACAAATTAGTCATACATGTACCTCCTCATTCAAGATCCTTTACCTGAAACATGCCTCGCTTTCCTACTGGCCTAGGGGATTCAATGGTGTACAAAATTTCTTTTTTTGAGTACAAAATAGCGTCTTCGCGCTCCGGCCATCTCCAATTCTTTTTGGTCATCTCCATCAGGCTTGACTTCCCTCACTCTTCCTGGATAAAGTTGTCCTTCGAAGTTTACTACGACAAAATCATCCCTCTTGAAAGTGCTTTCTCCGAAATTCGTGCCGTGGACCTTCGGGACGTTGCTACTATTTAGAATCAGGGAAGTGGTAGGAGTGTCCGTTTCCGATAGGTTGTCAAGACTTCCGGAGAGTACCTCGGAGTCACTTTTATCTCCTTCCGACCACCCGTGCTGACTATCTGACGACGATTCGCTGTCACTGCTTTCTTCTGCACTGTCGTCCTCAAGAAAAGACCTCTTCTTAGGTCGTCTAGCTCTGATACCGGAGGAAGAGCTGCCCTTTTTTACAGTTGTCGGTTTTCCCGTCTGGCTCGCTTTTTCTACATCGGCAACCGATATGCTTTTCCCTGCTGGGACGTTGAGCATTTTCCTCCTTCAAGTGGCCCGCTTTCCAGTCACCTCTTTTCTTTTTTTATTTAATTCCTCCAAGAAGACATCCCCTACGACGTCTGTCATGGATTTCAAACTTTCCTCGAGCACTGATTTAGGAAGCCGTTGGAGAACCTCGGTCTTGTCCAGGGGGAAAATCCCGGTCTTCCGGAATCCTGACTTCAGGTTTGTTTTAATACTTTCCTGCAATTTGATCATCATTTTTTTTTTAAAAGACCGGGCAATTCGTCCCTTGGCACGGATGTGCAGCGGCTTTCAGAGGTTGACTCTTTCCATTCCGCCAAAAGTGAACGCCAGATTATTTTCAGGCTGCGAAAAACGGCGACATCGAGAGGCTGAAGTATATGAGTCGCATTCGGTGGGAGCGCGATGAACTTTACGTTATTTTCTTCGCACAGACGAAGCACTTCGAGGCTAATGTGGGAGCTCATATTGTCCCCGATGAGAGCTTTTGGACCATCTTGCTTTTTCAATATGGGGAGCATAAGTGACATGAACCAGTCTTCGAAAACTTGGTGGTCGAACCAACCAGATTTCGTTCGATTATGCCGGGCCCTCTCTGGTCCATTTTCTGTCCATGTCGACCAAAGCTTTTCTGCTTTATAACTGATGTAAAGTGGAACCAACTCTTCCACAAACCATAATCGAAGTACAGGCCTTTGGTGCATTTTGAATTTTTCTGGATACTTAGCTCCTGTTCTAGTTATCACTTTTTGGCTGTGATTTTTTTTGACACTCGTTCGGAAAGGATATCTTTGTGACGTTTCATGAAGGAGTATGCCCACTCCTTACCAGGAAAGTTACCATCTTTGAAAGCCGGCACTTTTCTTCCCGTTCGGTCGAGATATGCCTTCACCACACAACGCAAGTCAAACTTTGTCATTGGGAAGCCAAATGAAGACATTGCGATTGCATGAGCAATCAACCTCTGCTCCTCCTCATCCGTAAAAACAGGTTGACGACCAACTTTTTTAGCCGGTCTATTGACTAAACCCGAGCCTGTTTGGTCTTCAACCACAAGGTGTTCCGATGAATATTGAGCCTAAGAGGGAAAACACCAACAGCACATGAGACATAGGTAACGGTAATGCTTAGGTAAGGACCTAAAACCAAGAAAAAAGAGATGTTTTATAGGAACTCACGAACCTTTCAGATGCTGCCCTCAATGACAGTTTCTTTGAAAGGACCAACTGAATGGCATTATTCAGCGCTTCTTGGGTATAATTTTGGTACGGCCGTGCACCAAGCTTCGTTTTATAATTCCTCATCTCTCTTGAACTCTGCAAAATCAACAAAACAACATATAATTTAAATTAAAAACAGAGTGGGGTAACTTTGTGACAGCTGGCGTGTCACAAAGTTACCCCGCGAAGTATCAACATTTCAGTTTTCCTTCTATAACCTTCAGCAGACATGGCTTAATTAAATTTATATCACAGTTTATTTTAGCCTACATATGAACAATCACAAGTACATACCTGTTTTCGCTGTGTTCCTCGTACTGACGGGTCGAGAACACAAAGTTTCTGGTGCTTCGAGAATGCGCGCCAAAACACCATTCAACATGTCGGGGTCTAGAGTGGCTCCGGAGCATGGGAACTGCGGCCGGCTGCCGCTAGGTGAACAGCATGTCAGGCGAGCTTGTTGGATGGCTTATAGCTTTTCGGCGGCGCATGATCATGGCGCGAAATTTAAAATGCAGAAAACCAAGCGCCTGTCACAAAGTAACCCCTTCAGTCACAAAGTAACCCCATTTTACGCATGCGAAGGCAAAAGAAAAGTGCATGAATCTTTAAGAAAAGACAGCTGTTTACAACAAGCCAAATTCTAGCACAACGGCATCTTAACCCACATAAACCCGCCTCCGTGACAGAGACAACTTGTAAAAAAGGAACGATTTACAGCACGCGTATATATAGTAAACGCTCGTTAATTCGGCACTCTTTAATTCGGAAAGTCGGATAATTCGGACGTGTTATCTTGTCCCCGCCAGCATATGAATTTTTCAATGGCATCAAACTCTCTAGTTAATGCGTTCATATTTAGCCGCAATCCGGTTAATTGGGACGATTGTCGAAGCGCCCTGTGCGCGAAGCGCCGCAATTGTGCGACGCAAAGAAGTGAAAGCGGTATTCACGGGCCGCCGAAACGGCCGCGGGCAGGCGTTCTCACCGTCCACAGTCGCATCGCCGGCACAAATTAAGCTATGAGCTCAAAGCGTTTCGTACACGCGGGGTTCTCGAGCCGCGTTCCAGTGACGAAGTCGCAAATGAGGAAAATTGCGGTTTTCGCACTGCTCGTATGCTAAATATTTTCCTGGATTGACGTATTGATCAAGGAAATGAAGGTGCATTGGTGCAATAGACATTTATTCTTTGTTTTCTTGATACTTTCGATAATTCGGCATTCGGTTAATTCGGACAGTTTTTCCGGTCCTGTGAAATCTGAAGGAGCGACCTTGTACCGCATTGACGGCGGATCTGCTGAAGCCGGCCGTAATATGTCCAACGTGAAGCAAAAAAAAAAAAAAACTTCGCGCCGCGATGACGTCATCGCGCGTTGCCTAGCAACCGGTTGCACAGCTGTGCGCCTGCTTCGCTAGCACATACACTGCTCCGCTAACAGCCAATCCTCCCTGGACATTGCGCTCAACCGCTCGGTCGCGCGGACGTTTCATACAGAATGAAGGAGCGCATGCGCTCCTTCATCCCGGCGCGTGGGGGCGCGCGCCGCGCGAGACACAGACATGGGGAGACCGAAGATGTATCGCACTGCCCATTAGGACGCCGCTTGCCGGCAATAGCGGCATGCTGCCACGCGAGGCTGCCGGGATCCACTCGTTTTATGTAGTCCACGAAGTAGTGCGCCGGAAACAGTGAAACGAGACTGTGCTGTACTCGACTGGAACTTGGCATCACTTGGCAGCACTTCGTATAGCTTGGCTTCACTTTGTATGGCCAGCACCAGCTAGGAACCGATCAGCTCCGCTTTGCCTTCAGCCTTGTGCCTCTAGTGCATGGTACGCCCAGCTTTGTTTGTCAACAGCGGAGCCGTTCAAGCTTGGAGTAACGCGGTTTGTTGACGCCGCGTAACTGGCGAAGCTGAAATGGCGAAGCTAGGAAAGCCTAGTATAGCCATGCGATGCTACAGTAGGTGATGTGAAGGACACTAAATGCATATTAAAGCATATTACAGTAAAGCAAGGAGGTGGGAAAGTGAAGTGAGGGTGTGGAGGAGTGATGTGAAAGTGAGGACGACGGGAGAGGGTAAAGCATAGTCACGCATAGTATAGTAAAACAAGGGTTGGGAAACAGAAGTCAGGTTGAGGAGGAGTGATACGGTGGCGAGGAGGATGGAATGGAGGAAAGGGATAGAGTAAAGCATAACATAGCCATGTGTAGTGCGCTATAACAAGGAAGTGGGAAATGGAAGTGAAGGTGAGGAGAAAGGAAAATAAGAGAGTTGGTATAGCGTAGTTTAGCGGTGGCGTGAGAGCGGGACCGAAACCACGCTGACTACCGGTAGATAACATAAAACAGATATGTATTACTCTACGTTGCAGTCCGTGAAAGCAGTTCAACCAGATAACATTGGCATTTAGACCTATGTTTCCACATCATATGCACTGTACTGAATACAGAAGCCGCTAAAAGGCTCGCCTGGAGCCAAGACCGGAAGGCAGGACAAGCAGAACGAGCCACGCAAGAAGCTGAACACGTCCGAAACACTGAAAAGCCCAGGTCCGGAACAACGAACCATTGAGGCGAGTTATGTTGCGTTGCATGAAATGAAACATTGCGCTTCAAACATGCATTTTCCCATCACATGTGCTGTCCTCATTGCAGGAGCCCCGAGAAGGTTCGCCACGAGGCAGAGAGGAAAGACGGGACCAGCACAACCAGCCACGCAAGAAGCCGAAGACGGGCAGTACCGAAGCACCGAAAAGCCCAGACCCGGAAAAACCACCCCTTGAGGCAAGTAGAGTCCGTACACTTCAAAAGTATATGGACTCGTCTCCGTGTAATCTCGCTACTCTGTGAAGATCAAAGTGTTCCAACTCTCCTACTTGCAGTATTGAAAAGTAGCGGAATAGAGCAGAACGCGCTTTTCATAATAGGATTATATGACAGCAGAGCTGTTATAGTCGAGGTTTGCCGTGTGTCGTAGATGGAAAATGACCATCATCATGAACCGGCACGCGCTCAATCACCCCTCATGCATTCTGCACAGAGGGTTAAAAAGAAAAGCTGGAAGGTGCCCTAGGTGGTGTTTGCCGCCCGTGTTTCCTTATTATTTTTTAGTGGACCAGGCCGGTGAGTAGTGAGGTTTGCCCAATCTATGTGGTCCATAAGCTCAATAGGAATTTTGCAGTAGAGCTGTGGCGGTCAAGGTTCGCCGTCTGTCATAGACAGAAAGAGATAGAAAGAAAGAGAAAAATAGCTAGAGAGAAATGGAAGAAAGAGTGAGAATGATACAACGCGACAAAACGACTACAGAGAGAGAGAGAGAGAGAAAGAAAAACATTGAAAGAAAGAGAAAAAGAGAAAGAAAAGGAAGGAAGAAAAAACTCCAGGCCTGCGCTGAAACCGCAGTACAGTCACAGCGAAAGCTGGAAGAGCGGCGTTTCTAGAGCCCGTTGAAAGCTCTCTTGGGGCTTCTAATACAAGTACCCACTACGCCATAAATAAAAGCAAGGTACCCACTACGCCATAATTCACAATTTTTGTGAAGTTGGGAAGCACCTATTAAGCCATTATTCACCATTCTGCGAAGAAGCGAGGCACCAGCTACACGTCTGTAAGGCATTATGTGCACTTTGTTTACGCAATGACTGATGATGAAGAATTATGGCTCAGCCCTTTGTAATTGGTTGGAAGATTTAAACGGCCCACCAGTTAGCAATTTGCATTGGGTGACGCCCGGAAGCTATTTCCCTTTCCCGCCATGCTGTATAACATACGTTAACGGGGGATAGAGAGGGGGGGGGGGGTGCAAAGAACTTTATTGAGACCCCGAGGAAATGGATCATGCGCTTATGGGCTTCCTTGGCAACCAATACAAGCGCACTTGCGAGGAACCCACTATGCTATAAATTATTGTAATTTTTGAGAAGTAGGGAAGCAGACACAATGCCATTTTTCGTCATTCTACGGGCAGCCGTGGTACCTGCTAAACGCATGTAAGGCATTATGCGCTTTGTTGATACTGTGCCTTATGACGATGAGGCATTATGGCCGATCTCTTTGTAATGGGTTGGAAGGATTCAACAACCTACTCGTTGCGCAATTCGCATTGTGTGACGCCTGGTTACAGAATTCGCGTTGTGCGACGCTTGGTGCTTATTTTACCCTCCTACCACGCTACATTGCATATGTTAATGTTGTTGCATATGCTAATGTGGTTCCTTCCCGACATGAAGCCGGTATAGGACCTTTTTGCAAAGCAGTTTCAAGCACCGGCATGGCTCAGTGGTTGAATGCTGGGCTCGCACGCAGAGGACCCAGGTTCGAACCTCGTTCCATCCTGCAATTTTTTTCTATATATTTTTTTTCCTATTTCGAGCGATAGTGTTTACGGACACAGACGGCGGCGGCGGCGGACAACTACGGCGCCAAAAACGGCTGCTGAAATGATCTCATAACAGCTTTCGCTGTAAAAGATAGAAAGACAGAAACAAATAGACGCAGAGGGACAGCGAAAGAAAAACACAGATTAAAAAAAAAGAGCAAGCATAGTCATGTCTAGTATAGTATAGCAAGCGGTGGAAAGAGACAGGTGAGAGGGTGAAAGCCTAATGAAGTCAGGGCCACTTAGGTGCCCGCCAGCTCTGTTGTGACCCAGCCTTTTGCAACAGTTCAGGCTGCGCATTTCTTTTTAAGGGCGAAGCTCCTTAAGGCGTCACCCGTTCGTCCCTCGTAGTCGTAGTAGTGCGTAACCAGTCGTAACGCAGGTACCAGATCTTGACCTCCAAAGTGGTGCCGGTGGGAGATTTTTCCTGTGCGTTGTTGAACAATAAAAAATTCGCAGCGTGCGCGTTAACTAAAAGCCGAATTCTTCTGTCTCTCATTCCCCATTAGCAGCCATTGGCATGTTCCAGTAGGAAACGTTAGTAGAAGTAGAAGTGTAAGTGTTAGCTAAAAGCCGACTTCTTCTGTCTCTCATTCCCATTAGCAGCCATTGTTTACCTCCAAGGTAGTACCTGGTGAGATTTCTCCTGTGCGTGATTAAACAATAGAAATTTTGTTCAAAACGCCGTTGATTGATGAAATAAACCAACGAAAGATGTCAGATGTTTTCTAAAAGCAAAACGAAAGAACGCCAGATGTTTCTAAAGCAAAACGAAAAGACGCCAGCTGCTTAACGAAAGACGCCAGATGTTTTCTAAAGCAATGGTTTTCTAAACAATGAAAATTCACAGCGTACATGTAAAATTAAAGTGAGCTGCAAGTCGTCATAACTCATCGAACCTTTAGTATAAACGCGCCCGATCTCACGTCGGTGATGATGTACTGGGCAGAATTCACGGAAGATTCACGGTTTACCGATGAACCTCCGCAGCTTCGCCCCCTCATCATCATTCACTCCGTGGATATGCTGTGATTTTTTTTTTTTTGAAAGAGAGTCGCTTTCAATGTTTTATCAGTATGGCTGAAACAGTACACTAGTTCTCCACGATTGCACTAACTTTGCGTTACTTACAAGCATGCTAGTAATAGTTCAGAGGAGAGCTCACGCCCCGACTAGAACGGTATCTGATTCATAGAGATACCGTTAAACTCCAAAACACCTCCATGTCTCCTTTTATAACGACATAGAAATGACACTCTGGCGCAATAGGTTGGACCTCTTAGCGCAATCTGGCGCCATTGATGTAGCATGCGCATCGCAGCAGTAAGCGTTCTCCCCAGTGTGCAATTTTTGTCATTTATCATATAGGCATTGACGCACACACGCATGAAGTGATACTGAGGCTGGATGCAGCAAAAACGTAAAGTTGCGATATAGTAGCGGAATACGCTCAGTGCATGAAAGAAGTGGAAGGAGGAGACTTCAGGTTTTCAACCAATGTCTCCCCATGATATGCACTATCCTATATACAGAAGTCGGGGAAAGGTTCACCAGGAGGCAAAGGCGGAAGTCGTGATCAGCGAAACCTGCCACGCAAGAAGCCGGACAGCGGCGGTGCCGAAACACCGCAAAGCCCTGATCTGGAACAACCATCCCCTGATGCAAGTTCCGTATGTCTGATATTTGAAAAGCAGCGTAATAGAGTAGAACGAGCTTGGCATCGCAGAAGTATACTCAAGGAGAGCCGACGTTAATGTTTATAAGCGAGACTGAAATGATGCGCGTATTCTGCCCCGTTGCATTAACTTCTCTTTATTACAAGCATGCTAGTAATTTTCAGAGCATAGCTCGCGCCCCGACGAGGAACACGATGAGCCTATAACCCAGTGATGTCCTCAGACCATTAAACAGTGGCTGGTTTCTAAAGATCTTTTTCAACTCAGGAGCACTTTCCTGTATCCTCTCATGACAACTCAGAAATGGCACTCAGTTGCGGAATACTTAACCACAGTTTATGAACGGATGCCGTGTTCGTTTTCGCTGAAAGATCACTGAGACGACCGTCTTGGCGCAAGGTGATCGCCGAAGTACGAGACTATTGCCAAATCTGGTAGTATCCAATGGATTACATCTCTTAACGCAGATTGGCGCAATTAATGCAACAGTCGCACGCTGCAGTAGCCATTCTTTACAGAATAGGATTCTCGCCAGGGATATTATAGACATTGAGAAATCAGGGCTGTTCGGAAGCGGCTGCTGACACGTATTTTTAGCCAGAGATATACAAACGCACACGCACACACGTGCGCGCGCTAGCGGTAGTGCGTACGCTAGTGGTAGTTTTATTGAGGACCTGCAAATACTACAATGGGCGGAGGGGCAGGCGAAGGGAGACGTTCATGATTTTAACTACGCTGCATGCATCGATAACATAAAACAGCGAAATGGTGTACAGGGTAATGTCACATTGCCCGAAAGAAGTGCAAGGAGGAGATATCTGGTTTTTGAACCAATATTCCTCATTATACCTGCTGCGCTCAACACAGAAACCACAGCAAGGATCGCCAGGAGTCAAGCGTTTAAGACGCGACCAGCGCAACCTGCCACGCAAGAAGCCGGACATGGGTGAAGCCGAAACGCCGAAAAGCCGAGATCCGGAACAATCCCCCCTTGAGGCGAGTTTACTACGTGTGCTACCTAAAAAACAGCGGAATAGAGTAAAAGACACTCGCCATCGCAGGAGTATATTCAAGGAGAGCCGCCGTTAATGTTCAGCGTGACTGAAACGATGGACGAGTTGTCTTCGGTTGCATTAATTTCGCTTTAGTTTATAAGTATGCTTCTAATATTTCAGAGCAGAGCTTGCGCTCCGATGAGTAACGCCATCAGCATGCTGCAATAATATCTTCAGACAAATAAAACAAGTTTCTAGAGATCTCTTTATACTGTAAAGCACGTCCCTGGCTCTCCTCATGACAACGTAGAAGTAGCACTCAGTCGAAGAAGGCTTAATTACAGTCTATGAGCGGAGGCCGCGTTTGTTTTCTCCGAAGGATTATGAGACGACCATTTTAGCACAAGGCGGTCGCCAAGTATGAAGATGTGCTTAATTACAGTCTATGAGCGGAGGCCGCGTTTGTTTTCTCCGAAGGATTATGAGACGACCATTTTAGCACAAGGCGGTCGCCAAGTATGAAGATGTGCTTAATTACAGTCTATGAGCGGAGGCCGCGTTTGTTTTCTCCGAAGGATTATGAGACGACCATTTTAGCACAAGGCGGTCGCCAAGTATGAAGATGTGCTTAATTACAGTCTATGAGCGGAGGCCGCGTTTGTTTTCTCCGAAGGATTATGAGACGACCATTTTAGCACAAGGCGGTCGCCAAGTATGAAGATGTGCTTAATTACAGTCTATGAGCGGAGGCCGCGTTTGTTTTCTCCGAAGGATTATGAGACGACCATTTTAGCACAAGGCGGTCGCCAAGTATGAAGATGTGCTTAATTACAGTCTATGAGCGGAGGCCGCGTTTGTTTTCTCCGAAGGATTATGAGACGACCATTTTAGCACAAGGCAGTCGCCAAGTATGAAGATGTGCTTAATTACAGTCTATGAGCGGAGGCCGCGTTTGTTTTCTCCGAAGGATTATGAGACGACCATTTTAGCACAAGGCGGTCGCCAAGTATGAAGATGTGCTTAATTACAGTCTATGAGCGGAGGCCGCGTTTGTTTTCTCCGAAGGATTATGAGACGACCATTTTAGCACAAGGCGGTCGCCAAGTATGAAGATGTCATCAAACCTAGCAAAATGCAGTAGATTGGCGCAATTAATGTAGCTGTATTATCCCTGCAGTACACATTCTTGCAGGTCATATTATACACATCGACAAATCATTGACAAACACAAGCACGCACATTCAGCAACACCCATGCATATACGCACGCACCGCATACATACGCTTGTTGTTTACCTCCTTTATGATTTTAACTAGGCTGGATACGGGAATATCAGAAAACTGCGAAATAATATAGGAATGTGCTACAGTGCCTGAAAGGAGTGCAAGAAGTAGACCAGTATTTTTTAACCAACGCAGACACAAAAGGGATCACCAGGAGTCAAGTGCGGAAGACGTGGCCAGCGCAACCTCGCACGCAAGAAGCCGGAAACGGGCGAGGCCGAAACACCGAAAAGCCCAGATTCGGAAGAATCACCTCTTGAGGCAAGTTGAGCATGTGCACTACTTGAAAAGCGGCGGAATAGAGTAGAAGGTGCTGTCATGATCGGGGGTCGCCCACGGGACCGGAACCAGCCAGGCCTCGGGGAGAGGTAGAAATCAGGAACCGGAGCTCATAACAAGAACGTTTATTTACGTTGGTAGCGTGTTTCTTTGGAGCGTCCCGCCGCTGGCGTTATAAGTCCTTGGTCGTCATAAAATTCCCTGTTGGGGAAATCCTTTGAGTCAAGGACAGTCCAATGAAGATGTTGTCCTCATTTCCGTCCGCAATGGGGGGGAAATCAAGCACCACCTCCTTCCTAACTCAGGAAAGAGCTAAGCGGTGCGCGCTACTATTACGGCGGCGATGGGGAGGAGACCACCAGACACAATAGGGCGCACACACACAGTAAAGGGGTCGCGTCTGCGCAAATTCTTTGAAAACTGGCCGTGCAGTCAGGATCAGTCTTTCCTCTCCCGATAGCGGCGCCGGCGCAGCTGACGGCTTGCTCCCGGCTAGGTCACAATGCCCTAAGGCACCGCGAAGTGTGGGAAAGGTGCCTCATGAGCGATCTCAGGCGCTCGGCTAATTGTCCGGTGCATCTCGCAGAACGTTTGGGAAAGCAGTGATCATGCGACCGCTTTTTCCGAGCAGCCTTGCCTGCACTTAGCTCATTTCGAGGCCATAAAACAGTAAAACTCGGCCGGGTGTGTCCAAGGCGCATGACGAGGGTCACTGGCATCTTTGAAGGGTTCATGACACGACTGTCCTGTTGTCGCCGCATCAGGTACACTTCGGGAAACGTTGACGATGAAGAAAGCAGGATAGACGCCGCCAAATCATTCCCAGGGTCCAAGCAGCACCAAGCCGTGAAAGTCAATAATAACAGTGTTTATACTGAAGACGAGCCGCCGTTAATGCTCAGCGTGATTAAAACGATGCAGAAGTTCCCCTCGGTTGCATTAACTTCGATTTGAATATAAGGATGCTGGTAATAGTCCAGTGCAGAGATGGCGCCCCGACGAGTAACAAAATAGCATACCAATCATGCATGCAGACCGATAAACAGTTACTGGTTTCTCTTTAAAATCAAAAACACTTCCCTGTCTCCTCTCATGAGAACATAGAAATGGCACTGAGTCGTTGAAGACTTAATTGCAGTTTGTGATTGGATTCCGCACGTGTTTTCACCGAACAATATCTGAAATTATCGTCTTGGCGCAAGGTGGTCGCCAAGCAGGAGGCTGTCGTAAAATCTAGCAGGATGCAGTAGGTTCCAACTCTTAAGGAATATTGACGCAAATTATGTAAGTTGCTTTACTGCGGTGGCTATTCTTGCCAGGAATATGTAATTGAAGATCAGTGACACACGAACGCACACCCACTCGCACACATCCAAGCACGAACACCCACAAACACACATACACTTGTTCTTGTTTACCGCCATTGGTTGATGGAGATGTTTGCGATTTTAACTACGCCGGATGCATCAATAACAACAATCAGCCTAGTTAAAAGGATGCAGAAATAACATAAGAACATAGACCAGTATTTTAAGAAACATCTTCCCATTATATGTGCTATACACAACGCAGGAGTCAAAGGAAGGATCGCCAGGAGTCATTCGTGGAAGACGTGGCCAGCGCAACCTGCCACGCAAGAAGCCGCACACGGGCGAGGCCGAATCACCCAAAAGCCCAGATCCGGAACAATCACCCCTTGAGGCAAGTTTACAGCGTGTGCTACTTAAAAAAAAGCGGAATAGAGTAGAAGAAACTTGCCATCGTAGGAGTATATTGAAGGAGAGTCGCCTGTAATGTTCAGCGTGACTGATACGATGGACTAGGTGTCTTCGGTTGCATTAATTCCGCCTTAGTTTATAAGCTTGCTTGTAATACTTCAGAGCAGAGTTTACGCCCCGAAGACGAACACCATGAGCATAATCCAATAATATCTTCAGACAACTAAAACACGTTTCTAGAGATCTCTTTATACTCAAAAGCACATACCTGTCTCTTCTCATGACAACGTAGAAGTAGCACTCAGTCGAAGACTTAATTGCAGTCTATGAGTGGATGCCGCGTTTGTTTTCTCCGAAGGATTGTGAAACAACCATCTTGGCGCAAGGTGGTCGCCACGTTTGGGGATGTCATCAAATCTAGTCAAATGCAGTGATTGGCGCAAATATTGCAGCTGTATCATCGCTGCAGTGCTCATTCTTGCAGGTAATATTACAGACATCGACAAACCATTGACAAACCCACACTCACGCACGCACATGCAGCAACACCCATGCACGCGCACGCACCGCACACATACACTTGGTATTGTTTACCGCCATTGGTTGAAGGGAGGGCTTTATGATTTTAACTAGGCTGGATACAGCAAAATCGTAAAACCGCGAAATAATATAGGAATATGTCAGTGCCTGAAAGAAGTCCAAGAAGTAGAGCAGATTTTCTAACCAACACCTTCCCACTATATGTGCTATACTAAACACAGTCTCAAGAGGGATCACCAGGAGTCAAGTCCGGAGGACGTGGCCAGCGCAACCTCGCACGCAAGAAGCCGGAAACGGGCGAGGCCGAAACACCGAAAAGCCCAGATTCGGAACAACCACCTCTTGAGGCAAGTTGAGCATGTGCACTACTTTAAAAGCGGCGGAATAGAGTAGAATGTGCTGTCATGATCGGGGGTCGCCCACGGGACCGGAACCAGCCAGGCCTCGGGGATAAGTAAAGATCAGGAACCGGTGCTTATAACAAGAACGTTTATTTACATGACTATTGGCAGCATGTTTCTTTGTAGCGTCTCGACGCTCGCGTTATAAGTACTTGGTCTTCCTGAGATTCCCTATTGGGGAAATCCTTTGAGTCAAGGGTAGTCCAATGAATATGTCGTCATCATTTCCATCCACAATGGGGGGATGGTCCAGCACAACCTCCTTTCCAACTCGGAAAAGGGCTAAGCGGCGCGCCATGCTCATCCGGCGGCGATGGAGTGTGGACCACAAGACACAATAGGGCACACACACACAATGAAGGGGTCGCAACGGCGCAAATTCTTTGAAAAACTGGCCGTGCAGTCAGGTGCAATCTTCGCTCTCCTCGATAGCGTCGCCGGCGCAGCTGACGGCTTGCTACCGGCCGGGTCACAAAGCCATAAAGGCACCGCGGAGTGTGGGAAAAGCGCCTGATGAGCGATCTCAGGGGCTCGGCTAATTGTCCGGCGCTTCTCGCAGAACGTTGGACAAAGCAGTAATCCTGTGACCGGTTTTTCCGAGCAGCCTTGACTTCAAACAGCTCACTTCGAGGCTATAAAACAGTAAAACTCAGCCGGGTGTGTCCAAGGCGCTTGACGAGGGGTACTGGCAACTTTCTAGGGTTCAGGACACGACTGCCCTGTTGTCGCCGCATCAGATATACTTCGGGAAACGTTGACGATGAATAAAGCAGGGCAGACGCCGCCGAATCATTCCCAGCGTCCAAGCAGCGCGGAGCCGCCAAAGTCGATCATAACAGTGCTTATATTGAAGAAGAGCCACCGATAATGTTCAGCGTGACTGAAATGATGTTTATGGGGTACATTTTAGCGCAAATTGTGAAAGAAAGCCCGGCAAAAGAGTAGAGGAAAGCAAAAAGGTCGAGCGCTAAACCTTTCTGCTTTCCTCTACTCTTTGCCGGGCTTTCTTTCACAGTTTGCGCTAAAATGTACCCCATAGATTTCAACCAACTCGCCCAGCAACAAGTCTTACTTGAAATGATGTTCGAGCTCTCCTCGGTTGCCTTAACTTCGCGTTACCTATAAGTATGCTGGTAATAGTCCAGAATGGAGATGGCGCCTCGACTAGTTAAACATAGCATACCAATGCATTCAGACCAATAAGCAGTTACTGTTTCCTTGAGATCTCTTTGAACTCAAGATACTTCCCTGTCTCCTCTCATGAGAACTCTCTTGAGTTGTAGAAGACCTAAATACTGTAATCGATGCCGCGCGTGTTTTCACCGCAGGATCGCTGAGATGATCGTCTTGGCACAAGGTGGTCGCCAAGCAGGAGGCCGTCGTCAAATCTAACAGGATACATTTGGTTGCATCTCTTAAGGTGGTAGGCCACCTTCAAAAATCACAGCATATCCACGAGGTGAATTGTGGCGAGGTGGGCGAAGCTCCGGAGGTTATGGGTGATACCTTTTCTCCTCCGAGAAATTCGCCCGATAAAATCATCATGCAAACACGTGAGGTACGGTGAAGATCTCGTTCCTGATGCCAGAAACCGTGGTGAGGTTATTATCGAACCAAAGTCGATCACACACGTCACAACTGTGGCCATGCGAATGAGCGAGAAATTCCCGCTCGAAACGAGCGTTGGCTCCTTGAATGTGAGACCGCTGGCGCCGCTTGGTCACCGCTTCCCGCGCACGAGCACCATCATGGTCTGCCAGGCGCCACGCTCGGTTCGCCGCCGCTTCTCGGGCTCGCCTTTCGGGGTCCGCTGCTCGGAGTGCACGTTGCGCCGCGACGTCATTGGCGCACACCGTCGCGGGATCCGCCAGGCGCCGCGCTCGCTTCGCCAACCAACGATCCGACACGTACGGCGACGAACTAGGAGACTGAGAGAGGCACTCGTTCCCCGCGCACCCAGGCACAGCCCGCCCAGCAGCCAATAGGAGAGTAGCGGCCCTTCCGCCGCCATCTAGTGGCGATTCACATAAGCGCACTATTGCACACACTTCTATTGGACTAATGCCACCTAGGAAATGAGACGAGAAATGGTGATGGCGACACAGACTGTGTACAGCGCCATCTAGAATATCATCACTCAACTGCACTTTGTATGTACTTCTATCAGACAGCGCCATTTTCTGTTCGGGAGATACAACCGGTTACTCCTGACGCGGGACAAGGTTAGACTAAGAGGAGGTACGCCCCTAAAAGTTGAATTTTTTTCACGAGGTCGATTTTTAGTTCTTTGTTTTTGTGCACGCCAATACATTCAAAAATATGTTGCAACAAATATTATCCTGCTATCATCATTTGTTTTCAAGTTACAGCAACTTTTCCATACTCCATGCTCGTATAGCGAATTCAAAACCACATTGTGTTTCTTTTTCGAAAGTAAGTGTTGTTTCGTCTATATTATTGATATTCAAACAACTTTACAAATTTTATTGTGACTGTTACTTAAGATGAGGTCACTAAATATAACTTTTATAAGGGGGTTTATTCACCAAAATCAAAGGCCTGGGATCAGCGGTGTCAAACACTGTCACGCGCGCTCTCGGCGCTTCGTCTTGGTCTTCATTCACTCCTACTCGATGCTTTCTCGCTGTCTCTTTTTCCCGCTACACTTTGTCTTTCTAATTGTTTTTGAATCCCTAAAAACGGCTACAGGGGGACGCACATCTATTGCAAGCTCTAAAATATTTGTTTGCGTTTTTCTCAAAATAAGAATTTGCTCCATCTCATTTGACGCCAACTTTCATAACCTTTTTCTCAGTGTGTACTTCGAACTGAAATTTTGTAGAATTGTTTACAACATATATTATATACCTCTGCAGCGAACTAGAATTAAAGAAATTGATGGAATATTTTTTTTAATTTCACAGTAACTTTTGCAAACAGGTTCAGTGTAAATTGGCTCTTTTTCCCCGTCTTTTTGGTTTTTTTTAACATTACTTCCTCGATATTTTCTGCATAATATTTATCCTAGCTCATTGCATAGCTCCAACGTTTAGTTACACAAGCTTTACTGACTTAAGCGACCCAATAGTCACTTAAAACGGCTGGCGTGACTACCACTTTTAATGCAATTTTCGGCAAAGATGACCTCCCGAAAAATATATAATCAGTATTTCAAACTATAAATGGCTGGGTAAGTTAAATAAGGCATGCTTGTTTTGAAGAAAAAGTTATTTAAACGCTGGCTGCTTCTGAAAAAAAATTTTTTTGACTGGGCTAGCACCTTAAGGAAGATTGACGCAATTTATGGAAGTCGCTTCACTGCAGTAAACATTCTTGCCAGGAATATTAGACTTTGAAAATCATTGACACACGAACGTACATGCACTCACAAACATACAAGCACGAACACGCACAAGCACACGTACACTTGTTCTTGTTTTCAGTCATTGATGGATGGGGGCGTTTATGATTTTAAATACGCTGGATGCAGCAATAACATAAAGCAGCGTAGTTAAAATGATGCAGCAATAACATAATAACATAGACCAGTTCTTTAACGGACATATTCCCATTATATGTGCGATACTCAACACAGAAACCACACGAAGGATCGCCAGGAGTCAAGCGCCTAACACGTGACCAGCGCAACCTGCCACGGAAGAAGCCGGACACGGGAAGAGCCGAATCAACCAAAAGCCCAGATCCGGAACAGTCACCCCTTGAGGCAAGTTTACAGCGTGTGCTACTTAAAAAAACAGCGGAATAGAGTAGAACACACTTGCCATCGCAGGAGTATATTGAAGGAGAGCCGCCGTTAAAGTTCAGCGTGACTGAAACGATGGACGACTTCTGTTCGGTTTCATTAATTTCGCGTAAGTTAAAGCATGCTTGTAACACCATGAAAATACTGCAATATCATCCTCCGACCAATAAAACAAGTTTCTAGAGATCTCTTGGTAATCAAAAGTTCTCTTCTCATGACAACACAGAAGTAGCACTCAGTCGAAGAAGACTTAATTACAGTCTATGACCGGATGCCGCGTCTGTTTTCTCCGAAGCACTGTGAGACAACCGTCTTGGCGCGAGGTGGTCGCCAAGTATGAAGATGCCATCAAATCTTGCGAAATCGAGTACAATGGCGCAATTAATGCAGCTGTATCATCGCTGCAGTACATATTCTTGCCTGTAATATTATAGACATCGACAAATCATTGACAAACACACGCATGCACATTCAGCAACACCCATGCATACGCGCACGCACCGCATACATACACTTGTTGTTTAGCGCCATTGCTGGAGGGGGGGCCTTTATGATTTTAACTAGGCTGGATACGGCAATATCAGAAAACTGCGAAATATTATAGGAATATGTTACAGTGCCTGAAAGGAGTGCAAGAAGTAGACCAGTTTTTTTAACCAACACAGTCACAAGAGGGATCACCAGGAGTCAAGTGCGGAAGACGTGGTCAGCGCAACCTCGCACGCAAGAAACCGGAAACGAGCGAGGCCGAAACACCAATAAGCCCAGATTCTGAACAATCGCCCCATGAGGCAAGTTGAGCATGTGCATTACTTGAAAAGCGGCGCAATAGAGTAGAAGGTGCTGTCATGATCGGGGGTCGCTCATGGGATCAGGAACCAGCCAGGGCACAGGGAGCAGTAAAGATCAAGTGCCGGAGCTGATAAGAACGTTTATGTACATGACGATTGGTAGCGCGTTTCTTTGGAGCGTCTCGACGCTCGCATTATAAGTCCTTGGTCTGTTGGAGAAAGCCTTTGAGTCCAGGGCAGTCCAAAAAAGATGTCTTCCTCGTTTCCGTTACCCCGTTGGGGGCAAATGTCAGGCACCGCCTCATTCCCACTCGGGAAAGAGCTAAGCGGTGTGCCCTGCTCGCCTGACGGCAATGAGGAGGAGACCACAAGACAAAGTAGGGAACACGCACACAGTGAAGGGGTCGCAGCGGCGCATATTCTTAAAAAAACTGGCCGTGCAGTCAGGTGCAGTCTTTGCTCTCCTCGATAGCGGCGCCGGCTGTTACAAAGCAGATGCGAGGGTCCTGGGCCAGCTGTCCCCAAGCGAGTCTTCCCGCTTCTTGGACCCCCCCCCCCCTCATTTCGGAGAACGTATTTGACACCTACACCTGCGGTCTTCTCCCCGAACTGGGCGCTTCGGCTGGAAAGTGGCAGCTACGCGCGGGTCTCCTCCGTGGAACGCGTATTTGCAACGAGCTTGTTTTTAGTTAAAGCTGGTGCCTTTGTTCGTAAAAGGATTTTCAGTTCCCCGAAGTGGCATTGCCCCCCTTTCTTCCGAACTGGTCGGACGTGGAGAGTGAGAGTGCAGTGGTCCCTGGCATTGTTATCCTGGGGGCGGTGACCTATGTGTCGAAGAGACGGACCCTCCAAGGGTATGAATGTTTGTGATTGGACGTTTGCTAGTTATGCAGCTTCAAAAGCATGCACGTTTGTGATTGGACATTTGCCGATTAAGGAGTTTCCCTATCTTGGGAATGAAGCGTATTTAAGGAGCAGCAGAGCGTCTGCTCGGGAGGTATCGATCGGACTAGATGTCGTTCTGACGATCCTGTCCTCATGATGTTGTAAGTAAACGTCTGTTAAGTTTTCCTCAACGCCGGTCTCTCTGCCTCGGCTTCCTGATGTTCTGGACATCCCTGGGCCTGCGGTACGACTCCCGCCGCTCAGCTCCACGCTACCCCCTGAGTCCGCGTCGGCCAACGACGCCGCTCATAACACGGCGCAGCTCAAGGATTGCTACCGGCCAGGTCACAATGCTATAAACGCACTGCGGAGTGTGGGAAGGGTTCCTGATGAGTGATTTCAGGCTACGTGACCGGTGCATCTCGCAAAACTTTCGACAAAGCAATGCACATGTGAGCACTTTTTCCAAGCAGCCTTGACTTCAAACAGCTCACTTCGAGGCTATAAAACAGTAAAACTCAGCCGGGTGTGTCCAAGGCGCTTGACGAGGGGCACTGACAACTTTGAAGGGTTCAGGACACGACTGCCCTGTTGTCGCCGCATCAGATATATTTCGGGAAACGTTGACGATGAATAAAGCAGGGCAGACGCCGCCAAATCATTGCCAGCGTCCAAGCAGCGCCGCGCCGCCAAAGTGGATCATAACAGTGCCTATATTGAAGGAGAGCCGCCGATAATGTTCAGCGTGGCTGAAACGATGTTCGAGCTCTCCTTGGTTGCATTAACTTCGCGTTACTTATAAGCATGCTGGTAATAGTCCAGAGCAGAGATGGCGTCCCGACGAGTAACACGATTAGCATACCCATAGTACATTCAGACCAATAAACAGTTACTTCTTTCTAGAGATCTCTTTAAACTCAAGAACGCTTCCCTGTCTCCTCTCATGACAGCATAGAAATGCACATAGTCGTAGAAGACTTAATTGCAGTTTATGAATGGATACCGCACGTGTTTTCACCGAAGGATCGCTGAGACGATCGCCTTGGCGCAAGATGGCCGCTAAGCAGGAGGTCGTCGTCAAATCTAGCAGGATGCAGTAGGTTGCACCTCTTATGGCACTGACGCAATTTACGTAAGTCGCATCACTAGGGTAGACATTCTTGCCAGGAATATTGTAGATATTGAAAATCATTGACACATGTACCCGAACGTACACACACACGCACTCACACATATAGAAGCATGAAACACAAAAACACATACACTTGTTCTTGTTTACCGTCATTGGTGGATGGGTGCGTTGATGGTTTGAACTACGTTCTATGCAGCAATAATATAAAGCAGCGATATATTATAAGAATATGTTACAGTGCCTGAAACGAGTGCAAGAAGTAGAGGAGTTTTCTAACCAACATCTTCACAATATGTGTGCTATGCTCAACACAGAGGTCACAAGAAGGATCACCAGGAGTCAAGCGCGGAAGACGTGACCAGCGCAACCTGCCACGCAAGAAGCCGGACACGGACGGGGCCGAAACACCGAAAAGCCCAGATCCGGAACAATCACTCCTTGAGGCAAGTTGAGCCGATGTACAGGTCGGTCCACTGTTAAAGGGAACACTCGAATGAGCCCCCTTCATTTTGCTGGCCCCCTCATTCCAAGTGGATGTGGAAACGTTGTTTGTTCAAGGTACTGGTCTGTCAAAGGGAGTCGGAACTGTCAACCACCAGTAGTCTTATGTAAATCTAAGCCACTGTACTGTTGCAAGAGAGCGATATCCTGACATGCCCTGAACGCAATTGTTCCCTTTAACAGTGGACCGACCTGTACATGAAAATGAACGGAGTAGAGTAGAAGGCGCTTTCCGCAATAAGGGTATATTGAAGGGCAACCGACGTTAATATTGATCACCGCCACTGAAATGATGCACAAGTTCACCTCGTTTTTGAGAGATCGGCATGCTAGTAATAAAAGGGTGAAAGATGGCGTTAGGAAGCAATTCCTCCTGTTTAATTGTAACTGACCGAGAGTTTACACAAATATGTCCAACGATTGTTACGCAATCTACAGAGGGACTTCATTAGACCTCCATTGCTATGAATTGGCTTTCTCCTGAGTAGGATAACACGGTCAGCTTACAGCGCAAAAACGACGAGGACAGAGACCAAGAATGCGACGACACGAGCGCGACACAGCGCTCGTGTCGTCGCATTCTTGGTCTCTGTCCTCGTCGTTTTTGCGCTGTAAGCTGATCGAAAATGAACTATAACCAACTAGCCCAGATTTCACTTCTTGTTCAGGATAACACGGGTGAGATTCTCGCCGCAGAATGTAACAATACTTAGTTTGTTGTTGCTGATGTATACGCTTATGAGCAGCTGCTGGTAAAGCTTATTTTAGAGTCATCGATTCCATGTGTTCCTTATCAGTATCATCCACTGTGCAGTTCTTACGGTTTAAATTCCAAAGCTTGCTCATAACGTCGTCAATCTAGACGCTGCGCTCAACCTTTGGCGCTTTGATGAGGGCATCTGCGTAAAACAGGGCAGTTTGTTTCGTCGTATACATTGCAATTCAACCGTCACTGCTCCAACTCTCTACACAGTGACAGTCGTGGACAAGTGAAACGCAAAAAAATGATAAATTACTACAGTTTCCGCAAGCGACGAGCCCAGAGGACCATCTCACACCGGTAATTATGCTGTTGCCAAAGATTCATTGGTCAACATGCTAAGTGAACAAGCCGAACCTATTATTACAGCGTACTGTTACTACTAAGTGCACCGGTAAAATGAACGAAATATTGTAGGTGAGCTAGTCTTAACTTCGCTCGTATTTCGGTTGTCTATTACTGTACTTGCCTTGGGATTGTAGTGGTATTTGTGTTGACCTACGTAGTTACAGAAATGGTATTCTCTAATGTTTCAACTCAGTTTTACGTTCTTATATGACAGTAATATGAACTTATCAGCGACTACAAAGTGACTTGTAGGTCTCTAAGAGGCTTATTTCTGTAAGTGAGCTGTGAAGGGAGCTAAGTAATCTATTTTTTCATGGTCCTAACCATAGGCGGAGAGTTTTCATTTTACCGGAGGGGGCCGGGATGGGGGCCCGACCTACTCTTCCACATTTCTCTCTCAATCCCCCCCCCCCACATATATGTATATGTATATATATATATATATATATATACACATATATATATATATATGTATGTATATATATATATATATATATATATATATATATATATATATATATATATATATATATATCACTGTTTGTCGACGTTCCGTTCGGAGACCGATCTTCATCAAGACAAAATTTACTAGGCTTCGATGCGCTTTTATATCGTTGTCCTCAGAGCAAGAGAGAGAGAGACAAAGTAAAAAAAAGTAAAAAACCGAAGTTTAAAGAAAATTAAGTAAAAAAAAAAGTAAGAAAATTCAAGAAAAAGAACACGGAATCGCGAACACACCATGTGCACATACTTGGACATACTAACAACACGTGTTTCCTGGGGAAAAAAAAGGCCAACAAAGTCAGCTAAAGTGTCTGTTCGCGATTCTTTTTTTCCTTAATTTTTTTCAATTTATTTACTTGCTTTTTCTTTTTTTTTACTCTGTTTTACTTTGTCTCTCTCTCTCTCGGCTCGGAGGACGACGATATAAGAGCGCATCGGAGCCTGGTAAATTTCGTCTTGAAGAAGATCGGTCACCGATCGAAACGTCGACCAATAAACAGTTTTATAGAAGTGTATACCTTTTTCCTATTTATTTTACTGCAACCGAAGAACGACTCTTCATAATCTACGAGCATATATATATATATATATATATATATATATATATATATATATATAGAGAGAGAGAGAGAGAGAGAGAGAGAGAGAGAGAGAGAGAGAGAGTGGGGGGGGCGTGCAACTTCCAAATTAAAGAATTTAATATATCTTTAGTCTCTTAGGTGATATCATTATGAAGATCTGTGAGTGAGAGGCTCCAGATTTATTTTTTCAATTTACACAAAGACATCGATCCACCTCGGAACTCTTTGCTCAAAGCGAAAAAAGGCCTGCTACTCGTTGACTGCATCGCATAAGCTCGATTCCCACAATTCGTGGGATCTGCCGAATTTTTTTTTTATTAACAGGCTTTACTTCGTTAAAACATGCACCAGACAGGAGAGAGTAGGCTAACGCTGGCACGGGAAGCTTTATTTATGCCATTGAATTCAATTCAAGATGGCCGAAAGTAGTTCTCAGATGGTAGCAAATACCATTTGCTACCACTACACCTTGTGCGAAGCTGCGGTTACGCATCTTTCCGCTAAAGGTTTTTTTTGGTGGACGAGTAACCGACTTGCTCGTTGGTGACCGAACTTGTAGTAAAGCCCTTTACTGATAAATAAAAAATGCGTACCATCTTTCCTCGGCACTTTTATAGGCAGGCATGTCGAAGGGTACCCATTTGTAGACAATCAAGAAAGTAACCGTTTTCTATTGGCGATTAATACCCTTGTCACACGGGTAGTCTAACCACAGTTAAGTACGACGGCCGTTAAGTCTAACGGCTGTCGTACCTTGTCACACGACAACCCGAACTGCAGTTAAACCGCTAACGACCGTTTCCGTAAACGGAGGTAGGCAACCCCTGTTAGCGCCGTAAACTGACAACATGGCGGCCCCCATGTCGGACGCGAGCGGCTCGGCTCCCAACGACATATCGAGCCAAAAGCGTGTCAACTGGACCGTTGCGACGATGGAGGCGTTGATACACATTTGGGAAGATAAATTACCGGCTTTGAGGTACAAGTTTGTCCGTGCTGCAAAAGTCTAGTGTGCATTTCACGAGATTGATACACGGCTGCGTTCGTTCATTGAACAGGCCTTCACGCTATTTGATAGACGCGCATCAAAACACACTGCTGACGCGTCCATAATCGAGCGTGAGGCCCTGTAAAAGGCGATGTTATAGCGGTGTTGCACGAACGCAGCCATGTATCAACTAAAGAACGGTTGGAAGCGTTAGAGGCGCACAAACGCGCGTCTATTTAACATTTGGCGCGTTTCACGCGTTTTTGTTTTTTTCTCGGAAAAAGCAACCAGACAGGTGTGACAGCGCCTCTGTCTGGTTTGCGGTAACTGTGGTTACGTCCGCTAACTGCAGTTGGGTATAACAGCGGTTAAGCTTACCCGTGTGACAAGGGTATAAGTTTGTGCGAAAGCATTCATTGACTGACTGTGTCGGGATTGCTTTGTATTTGCAGTAGCATTTTTGTGTTCTCAAAACCAGTCGAGAGGGCGCGGAGCTTCGCGAAGCGCTTTCTTCCTCCGTCACGCGCCTGGCCCTCGGTCGGTGCTCGTGCACATGCAGGGCTGGCACGTGCACTGCGGCTGGCTTCGCTTGTCGTAACGGAGCTGTCGACGTTTCGCTTGGTTCGCGACGCCTGCAATGGACAGAGTAGTGTGCGTACCACTCGAGCGCTGGCAGTTTCTGTGGCAATATGTAACGAATATTACATTGCTACAACTGCGGATAGTCAAAAGTTCATACACAGTTGGCGTTGCCCGAACTGTCGAACACGAAGCTGTGCTCAGAATTCGCATTAGGCAGTATCGTAATAGTCGGTGAATTCTTTAACTTGTCATAGCTTAATTCGTCGCTTCAGTTGTTCATCAACACAAAATATTATGCACGTACAAATCTGTTTGAGGGCATTTTCCACTGAATGTTTGACTTGTCACTGGCCCATGAGCTGAATTTCAAAAGCCTGAAATGAAAAAGAAGCGGGCATAAACAGCCCCCAGTGAAATTGCTGCCAGACAGGACGGCCAACAGTATGTTGTCAATGGACGGGTACCTAAGCCAAGCTCTTTAAAAATATCCTGGGTCGGCGCCATCCAGGGGGGGGGGGCTCTGCCCCCATGAGGCAGTACAGGGGGTGGGGGGGCACGCCCCCAGCCCCCAACTATATGCCTGGAACGTTGCTATATTTTCGTAGAGAGCATGCTGCCGCGTTTTGCGACCAGGCCCCGTGGGAGAACGCGCGGGAGCGTACTGCTTAGTCACGTCGCAAGACTTAAGCTGCTGCTCGAAGGCAGCTGCGAGAGTCAAAACCCCATTGTGTTGCTTTAGCGAGAGCTGCCTGCGAGCAACGCGCGTCGGTTGCCGATGGCCCGTTTCCAAGGAGACGCCGCGAGAGGTGCCAGGGCTGCCAGGTTTGCCTATGTTGCGCCACTTTGGCTACTTTTTTTTGGGCTGGTGGTGGCAGAAAAAACATCTTGGCTGCTTCGCTATTTCTGGCTACTTTCTTCTTCCTCCTATATGAACCAAATTATCACTATCTTGTGACGTCGCAGCCACTGCCTTTCGAGTATGGGGTGTCAAAACATTGCGAACAAGGCGTGTTTTGGCAGTTGCATTACTAAAAATTAAAAAAAGACCCTTGGATACGTCGCTAAGACTCGGGGCAAAAATTTTTAACGGGGCTCATTTTCCAGCCACATATTGTTGAACGCGGTTTTAAAGTGTAATTGGAAATGAACAGGGCAATCTGAAACGATGAGCATCCATGAATCTACGCACTCATCGATATAGCAAATCGTATTTCCGAAGAACTGTCCACGTTAAGCCCCAACCGCATGCACGCGATTTTCGAGCGACGGCGACGAGCGACAGCGACAAACGGGCTCCGTCGCGCTGTCGCGTCGCGACGGGAGCACCCACATGTTCGCGACAAAGTGTCACGGTTGTTCGATTGAAAACTAGTGCGCGCACTAGTTTGCAGTTAAATTGCGAAAAAAAATTACAAAGTAGATGAATGACAACATGCCAAATTTATTATTGACTTGTGTGAGATAAGGAAGTCATAAAAGGTTTCGTGATTCTCTTTTTTCGCAATCTTAAGTTTAACCGCGACAGTAGTATCTGCTGTGATCTAAAGGGGGCGCCCGGAAGCGTACGCTACCAAGCCTAATACGTCGCATTTTGCAAACTGAGTTATGTTAGGGTTAGTCCACGAGGCGCATCTCTACAACGTTTCCTCTTGCTGTCGTGCAACGTTTAAGAAAAGCAGCAGCGCCTCACATCGCTGCCTCGCAAGAAGAAGGGCGGAAGGGCCACCACACGACGACGTTGACATTGCAGTAAGCTACCAACAATGCAGCAAGCTACCACCGAAACATCAAAACGAACCGTCGATCAAAATTAACGACAAAATACGGCCGCTGCTTCACTCTCCGCGTGAGATGGGGCTGTAAAGAAGGTGGTCTATAACTTTCATTCCTTGAAGTACGCGCCGATTAGAAGCATCAAGAGCAAACTGCAACCGAAGCGAGGATCAGAGATGCTGCCATGTTGCCGGATATCGTCATGGTCACTTCCTGGCTACAAGCGATTTTTTCTGGTTTTCCAGAAACCTGCGACGCGACAAGCGTCGGTGATGGATGGCCCTCCGCGACAGCAAATCATGTCGCTCGTCGCCGTCGCTCGAAAATCACGTGCATGCGGTTGGGCCTTTATTTCTCACAATCAGGTACGGACTGCAACTCGAAAGTGCTGAGTGCTTGGGCATCGTCAGTTAGCGAGAAACGATTGCGAAAGCGACTACAATTTACGCTTTAACGCCAGCGTCTGTGATATTGAGCACCCTCTTACGCCACTCATTTTTATTGTCGCGCAATACGCGTCAGGCGAGCGTCATTCCTGCAACAGCTCAAGGATGCTCAGCATCCGGCTCGAAATAAGTGCTAATATCAACAATTTATGCTTCATTCTCAGTAATTATGATTTTGGCGGCTCCTTCCTGTATTTATCGACATTTCCAACAAAAGGCTCTTACATTTAATTATTTAGGTGAACACGTGGCAGTTATTTTCATACCCGCGTGGCTACTTTTGGCTACTTTGCCTGCCCTGTCTTGATCCACATTTTGGCTAGTTCTTCCACTTTCTTGGCTACCTTTTGACTTTTCCACCTCACAACCCTGAGAGGCACTGGCCACTCTACCAAAAGGCGGAAAGGGGACAGGCGAGGGAAACGTAGCCCGATCGCCGCTCATGTTCCGGTTATCTTATCGTTGACGTTGGTCCCAAATTGGACACATTTTCGGCCCTACGAAGAGAGAAGGTAACTGGCGAAAAATTAATGCCACGGGGCATGCGTGTTGTACGACTTCGTGTGAAATCCATGAAGTTGTATTTCATGTCATCTTTTATCCATCGCATCGCAGGTGACGAATGATCAGAAACAGCCCACAGACAACGGGAGCGACAAGAACAGTTCGCCAAAGCCAGAAGAAGAGGCCCAAGCAGAAACACCGCAGGTGCCAGATAAAGAGAACACTTCTCAAGTGGAGTCACCCGAGAACAAAAAAGACCAACACATAAACACCGTCAGCAGGGCCTTGATCAACATGCGTCGCCGGCGGATGACGATACGCTCACGTGCCACCACACCATTTAAAGTTTTCAGCCCGCGTAAGTTGACCACCGTATGCAAAAATGGGACGCGTATTTTTTTATGAACTTCAGTATTCAACCCACGTGGCGGTGTTTTCGCTACGGCGTTGCGCTGCTAGCTACAAGGACGATTGCATTTCTATGGCAGCTGTATGCGGAGGCACCACTGAATGCTTATTTACACAGCGGCCGTGTTCATAAATCTATGTTCTGGTTAAAAGACACCAGACAGTCAAAATGATTCGTGAGCTCGGAAGTATGTAGGGTCACTCATAATGAATGTGGCTTTGGCAAATAAACAGCAGAATGTACGTTTCTATGTCAAATATATTTCTGTTTCTTTTCAACCATGCACGCCCTAACTAACCAAAAAAAAAAAGATAACCTAAGTACATCAAGATAGTGTTGTCTCTACTCTGTGCAGTGTACTACCATGTACGATTGCAAATATTTTATTTTTTTTCGTAAATAATTTGTGTAGCGTTCAGGGGAAGAGAATTTATCTTGGGAGGTAAAAATTACAGCCGAAATTGAGCAAGCTGGGCAGCATAAGCAGTTCTGGCAGGAAAACCTAGCAGGCTGTCTGGTGAATAAATTATGAGGGCTAAGAGATTTCTGACTCTACTTTGAGAGATATCTTCGGACTAATTACTTCAAATGATCTTGCCCTTGCGTCTGAGAAATGGGAATATTTGTAATGTCACTTGAAACATCCTTAATTACTGAAGGTTACTTACAGTATTTGTACCTCCAACTGAATTAAAGGGTCTCCGACTTGGTGAATGATAAAACAATACACTTTTATTGTGATAGCAATTATATGGACAATCTCGGCTGATTTTTGCCGTGGCCTTAGCCGTCATATTCCAGATGTGTATGCGTAGACACACACATATACACACATATCATTATCATTATCATTATCATTATCATTAGAAATAGCAACAAGCTGTAGAGACGCGTGGCAACTTCCACCGCCTTCTTGTCTAACGTTTCACCAACATGATCATACCTTCATTTCGCATGTCACCAACATTATAACGTCAACAAACGAAAAAAAAAAACAAAAACAGTTTAACGACCAGGGTGAAGCAATGAATGCGAGAGCAGCAAATTGGAATGTCACACGCAGAACAGCAGCTCGAAACTTTCAGCAGCGGCCTGCTCAAGCACAAAGGACGCACGAAAATAACCCATACATGATCTTCTAGCTAGCAGCTCACTCCTTTCGCAAACGCGGCCGCTGCATCGAGGGAAGTGACCTTGGTTCGGCCTACAGCTTCAATGCAAACTTTGCAGTTATTATATATATATATATATATATATATATATATATATATCTATATATATATATATATATATATATATATATATATATATCGCCAAGCAATATAGTTAGAAGAAAGACTTTTTTAAGCGCGCGACCTGGGATTCGACCCTGCCCTGTCCCTCATACCGCAGCGCGCCACGTTGGACAATTCGGCCACGCACCTCCAGTGAACTAACGGCGAGCTATTTATGTACTCTATTTACCACTGGCGGTACGCAGATCTCGGAGGTGCTTCAGCGAGTTCATTCAACACGCGAGATGACGTGAAGGGGGCGCTTTAGGGATAGCGGTAGTAGGTACACCGGGTGTTCTGAAAACGAGACGTGGTAGAAGGACACGAGAGAGACGCACAGTGCACGAGCTATGTGCGTCCTGACAAAGTGTATATTTATTATTTATTTTTATTAGGCGACGACACCAATAGCGAGTCCACCCTGTACAAAGGGTAATTGGCCACAGATATCATTATCATCGAAGGTCGTCGCCCCGTTCTTGTTTCGCAGGTGTTGAGATGCGGGCCTCCAGCGTTTCTAATAATGCTGCGCGCGTCCGACCTTTACTTTCCCGTACAGTGCATGGTCACCCACGCACATTTCTTGCTTTCACTGCAATGTTTGCATTGAAGCTATAGGCCGAACCAAGGTCACTTCCCTCGATGCAGCGGCCGCGTTTGCGAAAGGAGTGAGCTGCTAGCTAGAAGATCATGTATGGGTTATTTTCGTGCGTCCTTTGTGCTTGAGCAGGCCGCTGCTGGAAGTTTCGAGCTGCTGTTCTGCGTGTGACGTTACAATTTGCTGCTCTCGCATTCATTGCTTCACCCTGGTCGTTAAACTGTTTTTGTTTTTTTTTTTCGTTTGTTGACGTTATAATGTTGGTGACATGCGAAATGAAGGTATGATCATGTTGGTGAAACGTTAGACAAGAAGGCGGTGGAAGTTGCCACGCGTCTCTACAGCTTGTTGCTATTTCTAATGATATTGTTGGTCGCATTGTACGTGCTATTCCCAAAGTAATACATTCTAAAAAGACAGGGCGTGCAAACACGGACACAAGAAAGAAGTCAGGACACCACAAACGCCGACTAACAACTCAAGAGACGCACAACGGCTGAAAAGAAAGAAGGCACAAAAACTTATCTGCGCATGCCCATGCAACAGGCGAACCTATCAATCCGGCACGCGTGACGGTCTTATGCAAGTTAATCGACGGTTGGCTCACGCATGCGCTACCCACTATTCTCGATATGCCATGCTTCAATCATCAGGCGCGTTTCTTCATTTCTATGCCGGTACAACACTGCGCATTCATCAAATTTTGGCGTGCACTTACAATCTCGACAATGTAAAGATAGATTAGAAGGTGAGCCTCCTGTTAGCGATCTCTTATGTTCCAACAATCTCTGGTTGATGCATCGGCCCGTCTGTCCTACGTAGAAGCGGCCGCAGCTGAAAGGGATCTATACACCTCACTCGTACGGCAATCAGTGAATTTGTTGGTGTGTTTTACGAAACAAATATCGGTCCGCTTCTTGTCTTTAACTCTCTAGCTCACTCACTCTGGCTCAGCTCTCTGTTATCCCAAAGTAATATATGCGCATACGTTAGCTCCTAAGGGGAATATTTCCTGTGGCAATGGTACTTTCTGCGGCAATGGAGCGAAAGCTACGGGGGGGGGGGGGGGGGGGGGGAAGGGAGCTAACTGCTCTGTGTCACTGCGCCAAAATATTTCCCCATAAACTGGTTTCCATTTCAGTTTTGGCGTGACAGATACGCGTTTGCTATAGTTCATTTATTCACAAGCGCTCCCTAGTGGAGTGCGTTCAACCGCGATCACCTAGCATGGAGGCATAGTTGCGTCTTTTTCCCTGCGCTTTATTTGTTTCTAACTACAATTAAGGTAACGGTTCGTAAACCCTTCTAGTGCTGAAACCTGACGCCTATAGCGAGCCTACATAACGCGACACCTTGCACACACTGCGGCGCGAAGTGAAATCCCGTTTAGATTGAGTTGAGTTCCGCCGGCTTCAAAGGGTATCGGTGGCCCACTGCCCACAGGCTCCGCAGCTCCGAAAACATATAGCGGTGAGCCCGCGCTTCAGAACCCAAGAATCCTGTGCTCAAACCAGACCCATGTCCATTCAGATCCCTTTGATAAACACCGTGTAGGCGTGCGGTCATGTCTCACAATATTGTGTGGCGCAGGTTCGATACCTCAGGATAGCAATCGTACTGCACTCGTTAAGTTACTTATTTACAGCATGAAGGCGTGGAATTCCCTGCACGGATGTAAAATGTTACGCTGTCTAAACATCTACGCAATTAGCATTACTACTAGAGTTTAAAAATAAATTTTCACTTGCCATTTCACCAGCGATCATTGATTCCTGACATCATAAAGCACATTTAATTAGCTTACTTTGCCAAACACCAATATTCTGAGACCTACGCAGGTTTGCGTTTACACCATCCCTTTGCCCTCCAGATTTCAATGTGCATTTTTGTGGCTGTCGTTTCGACTCGCACACACAATTCCTGAACCAACAAGAAAAGTTCTTGGAAACGCAGGGCTGCCACGGCCAGTTGCAGACAGTTTTATATCTGGACACAGCGAGTATTGTTCAGCAGAGTAGTGTGTGCTACGCGAAAAATTGACGCAGACTAAATCAGGTGTTTTGTTATATATTTTCGGCATAATCAGCTGGCTAAAACCTAAAAGTCACTGACTTCGTAACCCGCAAACACACACACACACACACACACACACACGCGCGCGCGCTCACACGAGCACACGCACACACACACACACACACACACACACGCACACACACACACACCAGTTACAGCAGTAAGCCTTTTATACTGTGGCCCCTTCTTTCATGTCAACTTTAGCAAACAAACCAGACAGCCATGTATTTCCAATGGTACATTTATGGCTCCGTAGCAGTTATGTGCTATAACTGAGTGCGGCGTGCAGTACAATCTTCATGATGAGTGTTTAACAAAATATGCATATCCCACGTTTGCGCGACAAGCATGACAAAGTGACGCGCTCCATTCTTCCTGGACGTTTCTCTAAATCCTGTTCCATGAGCGTGCAACTTTGCTTTTGAGTGTTCCACTTGACACCCCACTGTCTTGGCCAGGGATTAAATATGTTTTTTCTGACAATGGTTAAGGCTGGTAGCTGGGAAAAAATACTGCGTTTCGGCATTCAAAAGTGAGAAACTGACGACTCGCATTACTCTTCGTTATTTGCCCCCTTAGAAATGCCCTTCAAAAACTTGTGCTCGACGTGCCCGTTCACATTCGCACACTGCTTTGTGCAGTCGAAAAAACAAACAAGACATGAGCAAGTGGGTACAAGTTATTATCTATATGAAAAATGCAACTGACTGTCGTATTTTCTCGCCAGATAACTGAAACAGGTACAAATCATGAGACAGTGATGCATTTCAGGAAGTCACTACAAATTCACAGCTCTTGACATATAATTCTTCCAGGCCTGTCAGTTCATCCACCGGTAACAGCTATTTGGAATGGCTGTTTACAGTATCCTGAGTTGTAATCAAATTGTCACTTTGCATTTATTCCGAGTGAAACAAGATATGTATAGCACCACTCAGCCTTGCTCGCTCTCAGCTTTTGTCCTCAGCTTCCGTTTTATGCCTGACAAAGGTACATGTGCCCAGAAAAATTGCCACCCACAACAGACAACCAAAAGACTGAATCGCATGCTGACAAACAAACCAAATGATTGCGTCGTGTTGCATGTAGGCAGAACCACATGAACTGACAGGCTAACTCCGATGCTGATGGGCACCAGAAAGGTAAACAAAGTGTCCTGTCAGTTACTGCACAGAAGAAGCACCACGTAAGCTGACAGAGCACACTTCCAAGCTGCTGGGCATCAGAAAGGTGAACAAAGCATCTCGTCCCTCGCCGCGCTCAATCGGCATCACCTTAGCCAGTGCACACCGGGTTCATCAGTTTCTGTACACCGCTTATGTCGCTGACACTACTATCACTGAAGCTGCTGGATTCCGAACCCTGAGGAATTATGATGCTGTCTATCGTCGTGTCGATTGCACCATCCCTCTGCCAGGCCTCTTTCTCAGGACGCTCCACATGAGCGCAGTCGCGCACACAGTTTTCTGGAGCCACAAGGGCGATGGCTTGGTTCAGAAGTTCTTCAATTCCACCGAGAGTGAATAATGTGTTGTTGGCAGGATTATACCCTGTGTCCTGGCTCCATACCATTTCAGTAGAGGTGAATTCACAGCCGTAAGGAGGAAGCCGCACAATGTCATGACCAGCAACAGTAGCCAGTGGGCCAGTGCGGTGTCCTGAAAACTTGTGCTTGTTCTAGTTAACCAGCTGAAGAAGCTCGACTTCAACTGGTCATTAGACCACGAGATGTTTTTCTTTCAGTCTACCAAGACTGAACTTCGGTTTTACTCGACGACGTCAAGGACAACTTTTCGAGCTTAACGCTATGTTATGGAGCATTTTCCAAGACAAAAAGGCTCGTGGCCGATTATTTGGCAGAACTCGTTCTGGGAGCCGCCTCTAAACGCGAGGGTCATCTATTTCACTGTGGTAGTTGGTCGTAAGCGTCTTTTTCACCCGGAAAACAAGACATGCACCATACACGAAGCCATTTTCACTTCCAGCGTTTAAGGACAATGAGTCGACCAGCTTTGGCACTCGGTGCACGAAGTCCTGTTGTGAGACTTGCGAATGGCGTCGTGATGTGATGACACTGGTTTAGACCCACACCTTTTTCTTCGGGTGCCCAGCATTCACCCAAGTCTCGTCAAGGTAGTATATAGTCCTGCGAAAGCAATATAAATATGCAGATTAAGCGAGTAACAGCACGAACACACGCCCACAAAGCGAGACGACACGGACACACGGGTAAAACTATCGTGTCCCTCTTGTGAGAGTGTGTTCGTGCTGTTACTCCCTTAATCTACATCGAACCAACTCCTCCAAAAAGAAGTATTAATGAAGAGAAATATGTGTCAGGTTTTTGGTTTTTTACGACAAGGCTCAATTAAGACAGAGAAGGCATTTACAGCGTGCTCATATCATTCTACCGTGCAGGCAGGACTTTGTAGTTTATGGTGGTACCACGAAATACAAAAATAAAAAAATCACAGCATATCCACGCAGTGAATGATGATGAGTGGGCGAAGCTGCGGAGGTTCATCGGTAAACCGTGAATCTTCCGTGAATTCTGCCCAGTACATCATCACCGACGTGAGATCGGGCTAAAGGTTCGATGAGTTATGACGACTTGCAGCTCACTTTAATTTTACATGTACGCTGTGAATTTTCATTGTTTAGAAAACCATTGCTTTAGAAAAATCTGGCGTCTTTCGTTAAGCAGCTGGCGTCTTTTAGTTTTGCTTTAGAAACATCTGGCGTTCTTTCGTTTTGCTTTTAGAAAACATCTGGCGTCTTTCGTTGGTTTATTTCATCAATCAACGGCGTTTTGAACAAAATTTTTATTGCTTAATCACGCACAGGAGAAATCTCACCAGGCACTACCTTGGAGGTAAACAATGGCTGCTAATGGGAATGAGAGACAGAAGAAGTCGGCTTTTAGCTAACACTTACACTTCTACTAACGTTTCCTACTGGAACATGCCAATGGCTGCTAATGGGGAATGAGAGACAGAAGAATTCGGCTTTTAGTTAACGCGCACGCTGCGAATTTTTATTGTTCAACAACGCACAGGAAAAATCTCCCACCGGCACCACCTTGGAGGTCAAAGCGTAAGACTGGTTACGCACTCCGACTACTACGACTACGAGGGACGAACGGGTGCCGCCTTAAGGAGCTTCGCCCCTAAAAAATGTTCGTAGAAGGTACCCACCTACATGACCAACGCAATACCGTCATTGCAGTGGCGTAGGCAGAAATTTATTTCGGGGAGGGGGGGGGGGCGAGGGCATTCCCTTGATACGACATTGGGTCTGGGCAGGTAAGTGGTGTCGAGTGTCAGTATGGCGAAAATTTTCCGGAGGGCCTGGTGCGCAATTACGTCATTGAGAGCTATCCATACTTAATTAGGTCACCCGACACGTACTTGTGCCTTCACTTGCTGAACCAAAGCAACAGGCAAAATACACATTAGAGGCATGGATGCAGAACCAGGTCGAAAACAGATACAAATTAGGAATAACGCCCACATATATGAGGAGCGGTGGAATAAAAATCAATATTTACCTGTACGAGAACTGCCATCGTTATTTCCTCTTCCTACATTTTCAACTCAGAATTTTGTATATGTCATTTGCGATTTGGCAGCATTGACCATTATCTCTCTGTCCAACAAATCGAAGCAGCAACTGTATCTACCGTTTCACCTTTCGTATTTCTCGTATCGTCCGCAGATATTTCCGCCGCCACACAATAATGTCGACCTTTTTCAGAAGCGTACAGTTTCGTTTTCGCTTCCCAAAAGCAAATCCAAAGCCATCGAAAAGCCTGCACATCCTTCTGACACTCAGCTTCGGCAGCCCCATGTTGGGGTCTCTGGTTACATCGCTGAGGATCTTTTCTGCAGTAGACGCCTCCTTGCGAATGAAGTGTCGAAGTATACTTTTCGTCGAAGAGCAGAAAGCGTAAAAACTATCGCGCTGCTGCACTCTTGTCTTTCCGTTAGCCTTAGGTGGTGTTCCCGCCGCGAAACGAAGCCTTTTACGCTTCGGGAATTTCAGGGTACCACTGAGCACCTCCGCCTTGAGCCTTGCAGCAGTACGCTCGCTTATGCCGGTCAGCTGGCTAACCGAACGAAATGAGGATGCGACGGAGGGTCCCGGTTGCGTCAGTCTCACTTGGGCGTACACATGCAGATCATTTGCTTCGTTTGTTTTGAGAGCTTTTGGTTCACAAGCTTTTTGAAATCCTATGCGGCAAGTGAGCTGGTGAGGTACCGCAGGAAAACGGCGCCGTCGGTGAGGAGGTCTTTTTTTTCTGAAGAGAACCATGCGACGCCAGAGGGAGAAAGCCGACTCCCAAAAAACCCCGAAGATCTAAAACATATTACTGTCCAATATCTGTCTAATAATCTTGTGACATTATCAATCTGAGGCTAAAAACAAGAACCGCAAATTTCTGAAATCCTTACGTTACACACATCAAATTATTTGTTGGTGGGACTACATCCAGCTGCCCAGGCGAAACTGTCGAAATGGCGTGGTCCGGCTCTGTAGCCTCAGTTGAACTGCATTGCCACAGACAGTTGCCCCCGAGTACAGCGTCCCTCAAGGGAAGGCCCGTGCACTCCCTTAGTGACGTCGTAGGCCTTGCCCGACCCAAAGGGACGCTATCGCCCGTGGCGCAGTTTGCGCGTTCATGTAGTGGCAACAGTGGACGCAATCGGTCAGTCGATGACGTACACGTGACAGGGACGTCATCAGCCCGGCCGCAGCCACGGACTCATTCGGCGAAACTCGGCGGCACAAAGGCACTACAAGAACGAATGGAGGCTTTACCTTCGCAGATGACGACCTCACGAGAGAGCAGGCCACATCCTACGCCGCATACAACTGCACTCTTTCACCGGTCCTCATGTACTGGCAATTATCGCGAACGGAGAAATAGAACCAACTGTAGAAAATTGTAGTCAACACGCACTAGCTACCCAATGTCACATCTTGTGGGGGTTTCCCCCTAAAACCTCTCATACGAGCTCCCTCAAAATTAGCATCGGTGAACTTATCAGAACTCCCTACGGGAGAGACAGCTGTCATTGTTTTTCTGGGCCGAAAGAGGTCGCTTCCCGCGTGGCCAACCTGAGACCCAGACAGGTGACGTTTAGCCAAATGAAAGTTGATACCACCACCACCACACCACCGGCAGCTGTTTTCGCTTGAAACTGCGCGACCATGCCATCGTTCGCCTTCGGTCCTATAAGTGCATTGCACTTAAAAACTGGCCATTTTGCCTCTGTAAAGATGGAAGGTCAGTTAAGGTGCAGGCCGTGTCCACGATGTTAGAAAAGTGGATGTGAATTTATTTTCACCACCTTGTGATTCTTCTGCCGATAGCTATGTGATTACTCTGGATAACGTTGTTTTTTTTTCGTCTACAACATTGATATTTTCTTGCCGTTATATTGAATCTGACATAGACAGTGAATCACGCTGAATTACCAGTAGTGAGACGTGTGGAAGTGTACATACAACACAGCTTCAAAAGCGATGGTTGACTTATGGCACCTTTTTTTCTAGTTTTTTATGTACATATGGTTATCTAAATAAAGAACCCCAAAGACGGTCGTGTATCTCAAGGGAAATTATCGTATCTCGTGCAACTCGGCTATCTCGGTAAATAGTTTGTTTTCTGCCGTAAATTCGCTCTCTTTCTGGTTATTGGAATATAGAGTTTCAGAGTTCGATTAATGTCAGAAGCGAACGTATGCGTGTTGACGGTAGGCACAGTGGCATTTAGACAATCATTACCGTTGATGCAGTTAATCGAAGATAAAGCCCAGACCGATGCTGGTGGTGATGATGTGGTGACGACGAGGAGGCGGCTGAACTATATCTCTGCTCCTAGTGGTCGCCGCTCTCATAGTTGCCTCGTGTGTTCTTCTGCTCGGCGTTTGGTCCTTCAGCATCATGCTCGCCAAGGCACTCCAAGCGCTCAACGGCCCGATCCGCTGAAGCTTCGTCACCTCATCAAGGACGTGATGAAGTCCTGTACCTCCAAAGTAAGACTGTGAAGTAACGGGGAGAATTAGCTGCTTCCTGTAATGAGTCTCAGGGTGTTGTACCTTACGTTGTCTAACTGCTGTGTACTCTCAATTCCATCGAATCACGCTTACGTTTTGGGTCATTCCACGCCAAACGTCCCCAGACATTGCGCTCGACCATCTCCAATTGTATTGTAAAAAATTGTGGACGTTCACTATCAGGCACTATTTGCCCTCTGAAAGTATTTTTGGAAAAAAAAAAATTTCTTGTGTGTTACAGTGATTTGAATTTTGCCGTAGTGGGTGAAACATAGGTGCGAAAAAATACTCTAAAAAATACAATACTTTACGGAACGCCTTAAATATCTGCTGTTTACTTGAAAAGGAATGGCACTACCTTATTATCACCCATTTACGACCACTACTTTGTCTCAAGATGTGCGTTGTGGTGAAGCAATGCTGCAATTCCTGCGTTCATTTGATTATTTTTTAAAAATTCTACGAATATTACAGACAAAATAGGACTATATCACATTGCTGGATAGTTGGCATTAAGCGTGCCAAAAAAGTTTTGAAGTCGATGACCGATGTAGTTTCGAAGTGGAAGGGCGCGAAAACATTGAAAAATGTGTGAAATGCTCCACGTTCAGGCAGATTAGAGTGGTGATGCAGTCCAAGTAAAAATGCACGCTTGGTCTCGTTGGGAAGAGTAACAAAGGAGATTTATTTGTGAAAGTTTAATCGGAGTGTTTTTTGTTTTTGGCGAGAAACAAATTTTATGTTGAGCATTCGCGGCGTGCCTGGGCGCGGGCCCGTAAGTCCGCTTCACTGCGCCGTCCACTGTTCCTTGGGCAACAGAAGTATGCAGCGCCCACGCGGGTGGCACGATCGTGTGCTGCTGTGAGTTTTCACGTTGCTGAAAACTTGCAAACAGTGCATATGGCTGGCAGAAATGTTTCGGAAGGGCACTAAAGGCTGCCGGTAGTAGTCGGAGCAGAGCACGATTTCATTGCCTACGTCACTGCATGCACACAGTACGACAGGCGCAGAGCTTGGGTTGTGTTTTCGATCTCTGCGGAGGGTTGCAGTTCTTACTTCCGTTGCCGACGTAGGTCTTCGCCACTTGAATGCCTGTGTTGGCTGAGTTGGTGGGTGAGCCCGCCATTAAGAGTGGTCAGTACGTGGTGATGGCACGAAAAGGTGAAACGTTGCGCGTACCTTTGAGGGAGATTGTAGACTCAAACCTTGCTGAGAGCTCAACTTTCTGCCACGCTGCATGCGATGCTTTCATCTTAGTAATCGCCTTGCGATTACTAAGCGAAGGCGATATACATTTAAAGGACGAAGCCGCCTAAAGGCGGCTTCGTCCTTTTGTATATTAATCGCTTTCGGTTTCCGTTGTACAGGCTCTCCGTCTAAAATATGACACGATAGCAGTATACTCACCATTCGCAATGTTTATCTTACTCGCTGCCAAGGGATCGGCCGAAACACGAACCTTCGAGTGCCGCGTACTCGCTCGGCGACGCGATCCCCGGAGCAAAGTTCACCTCTGCCGAAGATCCGAGCGTAGGAATACGTAGCACCATTCGGCTCCGAGGCACGAATGGCGCGCGTCACGTTCAAGCGAGCTGCCCATAAAAAAGAATTATAAGTGTATTCCCGGTGCCTGTTAGCCACTTTTATTATATAATAATATAATTTAAACGAACCATCACTCGTTTTCCCTGACACTTCGTCGGCGGCACTGCGGAAAGCCAAGAATGCGTGTCGAAACGTGAAAACTCACAGCAGCACACGATCGTGCCACCCGCGTGGGCGCTGCATACTTCCACTGCCCCAAGGAACACTGGCGACGCAGTGAAGCGGACTTACGGGCCCGCGCCCAGGCACGCCGCGAATGCTTAACATAATTTTGTTTCTCGCCAAAAACAAAAAAACACTCCGATAAAGCTTTCACAAATAAATCTCCTTGTTTACTCTTCCCAACGAGACCAAGCGTGCATTTTTACTTGGACTGCATCACCACTCTACATGTGCCTGAACGTGGAGCATTTCACACATTTTTCAATGTTTGCGCCCCTTCCACTTCGAAACTACTCGGTCATCGACTTCAATGCTTTTTTAACACGCTTACTGCCAACTATCCAGCCATGTGATATAGTCCTATTTTGTCTGTAGTATTCGTAGAATTTATAAAAAATAATCAAAATGGGCGCAGAATTGCAGCATTGCTTCACCACAAAGCACATCGTGAGACATAGTGGTGGTCGTCAATGAGTGATAATAAGATAGTGTCATTCCTTTTCAAGTAAGCAGCAGATATTTAAAGCGTTCCGTGAAGTATTGTATTTTTTAGAGTATTTTTTCGCAACCTATGTTTCATCCACTACGGCAAAATTCAAATCACTGTAACGACAAGAAAAATTTTTTTTCCAAAAAATACTTTCCGAGGGCAGATAGTGCGCTGATATGAACGTCCACAATTTTTTACAATACAATGGGGAGGGTCGAGCGCAATGTCTGGGACGTTTTGGGTGGAATGACCCTTTTCTGAGTGTTCGCACTCGCTACTTCTGAAGAATTTGGTGTTATAGCCTTTCTTCCCTGTGTACACGTAAAGCTAATAATCTCTTAAGAGTTTATACTTGTGGAGCATTACATTCTATATTGTTAAGCGCAAGTACGCCCTTCAATTGCCAGTTTATGAATAATAACTTGCCAAGCGACGAAAACAACGCATGATGCTAGAGTGTGACGTATAAGAACAGACGTCTCCTATTTCAAGTAGTGGATGTAAATTGATGCTTCTTCGTATATCCAAACACCGCACTTTAAATCCAGCGACCGTTGCAAGCAACCTCAGTTGAAGCCCGCAACATTTCTTGTTTACGGTTCTTTGTTGTCAGCTGAACTCCTGGATTTGGTACCCATAACGTGCTTTTATCAATATGCGCATTTGATTTCAACAAGTCTGCTTTTTTTAAGTAGTCAACGTGCACTTGTTACAAAACGAATGAACTTGCCCGCCATGCGTGTTCAAATAAAGTTACGTCATATTCATAATTATACGTGTGTATTAACATAGCATACGCTTTCCTGTTATGTACACTCCAGCGAATCCTCGCTGGGCGGCTTGCAACGAAGATTTCGCGCTTACCACGATAGTCCTCTCTTTCGCATATTATGTTCGAAATCTTTAAACGTAAAAAAATTGCGCACTTACTCGCTTTCTTATTTTAAAAACGTGA
>NC_051178.1:111729843-111746450 GCF_013339695.2 Rhipicephalus sanguineus | reverse complement strand
CTTAATAACATTGCCTTCTACCAAGTTTAGCAACAGAGTTCCACGCTTCAGTTTTGCGCAGTGGCTAATGATCATGCGACAATTGAATTCAGGGTACACAGTAAACAGTTAATATTTTAATAAGTCTTCGATTTCGCTCTCTTGTGCGACACGCTTATAACTCGAAATGCATGCACAATGTATTCAACAGATCCAGATATAAACAGTCGAGAAAACAGAAAGGTATGTATGTAGTTTTCAATATCGCTGAACATAGCAAACCGAAAAGGTGAAGTATCCTGTTGCATGAGAGCTTCTCCAGCAAAGTTTGTGTAGTTCACTACAGAAAGGAGTGTTCTGCGAGGGGGGCGAATTCATTCCACGCCCGACTATGGAGCCACGTACAACGACGCTCTTTGACGTTAATGATTCCCACACGGAATGCAAAAATATACGAAATTCCCGGAGTAGCTCACCAGCAACGTTCGGTTACTGGTGAGCTACTCTCTGGCATCTGCATCACTCGTTTAAAAAAGCGACGAAATACTTCTAGGGACCGTGGTACTGCTAAATGTCCAGCCGCGCTCTGCATTCAACGCGCCTGCACCAAAGCGCTTGGAAGGGGATATGGCGGCGAGAGGTCACGTGATGCGAGTAAGCCAATCGCGTCGGCGGCGGCGCGCGATTGGCTTACAATTATTATTATTACGTGGTGCTAAGATCAAGTGCCACGTGATGCCCTCTGTCAAAAATGAATGTTCCAAACTCGCCGCCTGGGCTACGTGCGGTGCTGGCTGAGACTCCTAGGGATTACACATACATAAGTACCCAACGAAGTAAACGGGGAAGTGCCAGACGCGTAACTAGAAGGTTGTGGATTCAGATCCCACCGACGGAAAGGGTGATTTTTCGTCCACTGTAATCAATTTCAACATACACCATTATAACTACACTACAATTAAAGACGATAATTAATGTCCGCTATGCTTTCCCTGGCTTAATTGTCTGTTCGATTAATTTGGTTGTGTCTAACAAAGAAACGAGGCCCTCGAAAAAATTCTAATTCGCTCGTTCATTCGTTGTACACGAGGCTCACTGTAAGGCAATTCATTTGTCTGAAACACGTTTTTGAACTGGTAGTAACAGTGTGTACAAACAACTACAAACTCAATTCATTCGAAGTAGCACACCACGTATATGTAAATTATCGTTGGTGGATGTGAGCTTCAGTTCAATTAAGCTTGTTAAGCGAGTGCGTGCTCTCCTTGTTGCTGTGTCTGTGTGAGAAAAATTGGGGCAAATATTGGCCCTGCCACTCCATCTTTTCTTTGTTTGATGAACCATACATCGTCTGTCAAGTAAAAGTTGTCTTACCAGAGGAGTAGCATCGTTACATTGTATGCAAAACTGGGTATGCATTTATTTGTCGGGCGTGCTTTGTCGTAAGTTTTTATATTTTAGTATATTTTTCTGTTAAATGCTCTGTTGTAAGTCAGCGCTTGTGCTTGTCATTCTTTTCTGTGTGCTTTGCCTCGTTTTCTTTTCCAGAATTTATTGGGATAAATTTATACATCACTAATCTACAGGAACTGCCTCTAGGCAATCTGTAGACCATAGTATATTTGTGAGGTAATAAGTCCGTAGACACTCTATATACTGGGTCATAGAAATAGCCTATAAATAATCTAAAGACATTTGTCCGTGGATATTTTATAGACAAAAGTGAACCAAAGTAGATTTATATAAGCCTATAGATATTTGTTTATAGACATTCTGCAGACATCGGTCTAAACGCATAAATTTTTATTAATCTACAGACATTCTATAGCCAATCTATAGACTTAGACTTTCTTATAGACTAGGCTCTAAAAACGAGTGTGATCACTATTACATAGACTGCCTATAGACCAGTCTAAAAAACACAGCTATAGAACGTCAAATAATTTTATCGACAGATGTCTACAAACTCTATATAGACTATCTAAACATATTTTTGTAAGGGTGCAGTTGACTGTGACAGACGCTGGTGTATGGTCGCTACTGTATCATTTGTGCGACGTGCGTTTTTGTGTCGAGAAGCACATGCAGTCGAATTTGCTGAGTTACTGAGACCGAAGATATGTAGACTTTAGATGTCATCGTTGGGCTGCAGCTGCCGATGTGTTTTCTGTCCTTCATTACTGAGCCAGTAGAACTGTGCGCCGAATAATTTACATAGGACAAAATAAGAAATAATATCGACCCGATGCTGCAGCGTAACCTTTACGGCTGGTGTTTTGAGGATGTGCTTGATCTCTTTAAAATACGACCTGGAATTTGCACGCATAGGATGCTCGAAGGTGGTATTAAACCATGCTGAAGCGTTAGAACACTCGCACTATTCCCGTCAAGGTTAAAGAGCAACAAATGTGCTGACTTAACTACGCGGGAAAAAAAAGGCCTTTTCGGGCGAAAAACAGGTCCAGTCGTTTCTTATATCAGGTATTTGGTCACTTCACCTTTATTTCCTTATGGCGAAAATCTGCCATAGACACACAAATAGCGCTGAGCACTGTGAAACGCCATCGTTCCTGTATTCACTGCCTGAGCGTGCGGGAACATAATCAGGGACACTATGAAACGCGAATCAGCCAGTTTTCTAAACGTGCGTAGGATTCACAGGTGCTGCGTTATTATGTACACAGGTGCTTTGGGTTAAATACTGTGATCGCTACGTGTTTCAATAAGTTTCAACATATTTTATTAAGCGCAGGAACCACCAGAAGAGCAACTGTAGCGAAAAGGGAAATGGGCGTTGGCTGACATCCAGAACCCCACCATCATTCTTGATTTGCTCGCGAGTTTAACAAATTTGTTTGTAAAATATTGTATAGTATTGTGTAGTGGCATTACTCTAACACCTCCTCTGCACTATACATCCCTCCTTCTTCCGTGTAACGTGTTGTCTAGCTCGTCATTTTCAGTAACAAACTCCGTCAAATTTTCTCATGTGATATTTCTGTCAGTAAATGTCTGCATTGCTGGCCGGAATAAGCCAGCCTATGTCCTTCACAGAGTTTTTCTTGCGTAAAGGTCCGGTGGTAGACTCTTTTGTTGCTGTACAGGATACACTAGAGAACGCAGTGGTATTCTTAGCTGAGATTTCGCGTTGTCTTTTTGGCCTACTCAGGATCCTCCTTCAAGATGGCATATTGTTTGGCAGGAGTCCGCGTTGAGCTTGAAGACAAATCCGTACTTGTTCCGGTATTGCTCCATGGTTTAGCTGCCAGTATTCCGGGTTGCGGAAGCATTGGTTGCCTTCCGGTTGTTGACTAGTGTTTTCGCCCGCGCACCGCGGTGCGATATCTCATGTGGTGGCCACGGTTCTCCATATATACTTGAAGACGGGTGACCTGAAATAAAAGGAAAGACATTGTGAAATTAGCCTACACTTCGCGTAGAAACAGCAACGGCAATGATGATGAGGAGGAGGATGATGAGACCGTCTCCTTTTCTAAGTGCTATTCCACCACCGTGAAACATTTGCTAAATAGTGCATCGCACTATAGAAACTGTTTTCTAGGGCAATGTACTACCTGTACCCCACAACGGCGTGCAGAATGGAGGCGGAGAGGAAGCAGTATACAGTAAAATGTCTGAGAAAAAGCAAAAAAATAAATTTAGTTGGTGCCGAAAAACAATTATTTCTCAAATGTATCCTTATTAAATTCGGGATGCACTTATAAAAGCTTATGGAGAAGCAAACGGCGTCAATTTCGTGGACGCGGCTGAATACCAGGGCGGACATCGCTTCGTGGCGAAAACTACCACTGGCGGAACGCTACTTCATGCAGCCAGCGTCATCTCTCCAAATGCCGAAACTGCCGAGGAGGTCGCCATAGCATTAGCTATGCTTAATCCGAACTGTCATACAATTGTAAGCGACTCTCGCACAGCCATCAGCAACTATGCCAAAGGAAGAGTCTCCCCTCAAGTACTGCGCATTCTACACCAAACTACTCGTACACACGAAAACCAAGTTACTCTCGTCTGGTTCCCTGCGCATGCAGGCGATGTCCACTCGCATCTCACCAACCTCAACGAGGTAGCCCACTCCGCTGCACGAGGTCTAGTCAACCGTGCCGGAGGCCGCATAGGTGAGGGCGTCGACCGCGATCGTCTCACCAGTTATAACGACCTTACGAAGTCATTTTACCTTTCCCGAAGAATCTTCCCTCCACCTAACCACACGTTATGCCGAGCTCAGGCCACTACCTTACGCCTGCTACAAACAAACTCCTACCCGTCACTTTCTCGATATCACAAGATTTACCCCGACATATACACTACGAACATTTGCAAGATATGCAAGACACACGTAGCATCGCTCCGTCACATGCTGTGGGAATGTCCCGTCCAGTATGAGAATGGTACTACCGAGACCCTCTCGTCGAGATGGTGCGCTGCCCTGCGCAGCTCCCACCTCGACGATCATCTATGGGCAATCCAGCAAGCCCGCGAGGCGGCGAAGAGGCAAGACCTCGACGTCCCCACGTGGGAGGCCTAGGCCAACGAACCTAAATTGCTGGTTCATAATAAAGTTTATTCCTCCTTCTCCTCAAATGTCTCTTCTGCTCATGAAATCTCTTCTTTTTATCCATCGTTTCCTTGGGGATACTGTCACGTGGTCATGACGTTGATGCGCGCAGCTGTCGGTGTGCTGAAGACGAACCTCTTTATTTGGGCGAACTTGTGGCCAGAAAATGAAAAGCCAATGTTCTACAAGCAATTCACGCTGTACACTGATAGCTGCGAGAACAGCCGTCGGCCGTGGAGTAATCTGATCAGCGCTAAGGCACGTCGGCGACTCGACATACATGTGGCATCGAAGATTCCAGGCTTATCGTTGGTGGCCGCGTTAGTTCCAGAATAAACTATATTGTTCGCGGTCGCGGGTTCGATCCCGGCCGCGGCGGTCGCATTTCGATGGAGGCGAAATGGTAGAGGCCCGTGTACTTAGATTTAGCCCCTTAACTGCTTTGGACGAGCAGAGCTCGTCCTGCCCAGACTGTCCCCTAATTGCTTTGGACGAGCAGAGCTCGTCCTAGCGGAATGGGTACTCCCCTCTAGCGTTCAGGACGAGAAGCGCTCGTCTACAGCTTAGATTGCGTGTAATCCACCAGATGACAGCATTTACTTGACAGTTTATTTTTCTCCTGCGGAAAGAGCGTGTTTTTTTTATGAAAAGATGGCTTGCGGTGGCGGCGACCTATGCATAGCTGGCTCGTCAACACGAAAAAGAAGCTTTTCATTTTCGTCATCTTCTTCGAGTGATGACGATTCGGATACAGACGTTTATCTTATGCCCGAAAGTGAAGACAGCGATGGCGCTGAATTGAGCAGCTCCCCGATGAAGATGACGACAGCTTGGAAGCGAACATCGTGAGTGCTCGCCAGCGAATCCTCGCTTTTGGTGCAGGAGCTGCAACAAGCCGCTTTGCGTAATTCCGTGTTTTGAAATTTTCCACTCAGTCCCGAAGCTTCCCGTGTGAAATAGCCCAAGGGTACTTAGCCTACACAAGTGATGAAAGATGTGGCGTCTGCAACTGTTCTTTATGAGGTTATTTTTATTAGTAGCAGGCAGCCGGTTTCCTATGTATTGTCCTCTGGACATAAACTTTATTCTGTTGATTTGACTAAGTATGTGGTACAAATATTTTTTCAACATCGACTAGCTACTTTTTAGTACAATCACATTCGAAATCAGCAATAAAAAAATAGGCAATTTCGGTTGGGAAATTTTCAAAAAAAAAATTGGGGGACGCTTAAGCTTCGCCTTTAAGAGTTGAACGCGATAGCGATATTCTGTTCCTAGTGTGCGGTTCCAACACTACAAGTGTTTAACAGAATGCGCGCACTAAGGTGTGTGCCTTATGTAATGGGTAGCATGCTTTAAAGCAGGAGCAGTTATGCGCGAGATACTTTTTCAAAGCTGCGATGCACCCACTACGTGGTCTTAAAGGAATACGCGCAGTAATGTGTCTGCCTTTTGTAATGGGTGGCTGTCTTTAAACCACCAAGTCGTTAGGATATTGACATGGTGTGACGCCCGATGGCAATGTACGCTTGTACCACGCAATATTACTGCGATATTACATCTCGTACTGTGACACCTGTATACAGGACGCGTATTTTTCTGTAGCATGAAAGTTACTTTCAGTGCAACTCCAAGCAGAGGCGTGGCTGTGTGGTAGAACACCTGCTTGCCACGCAGACGACCTGGGTTCGATTCTCACACGGACCCAACATTTTTATTATTTATTTTATTTGCAGCTTTTTCGATTTTTCGGTCACGGACAAGATGATGATTTTTCGCTCACAACCAACGGCCCCGACGCCGACGGCGGAATTTCTGCGATACGAGCTCTTTAACGCTATCGCGTTAATAAAGCACTTAAGGGGTTAAGTGCACGTTAAAGAACACCAGATGGTCGCAATTTCCGGAGCCCTCCACTACGGCGTCTCTCATAATCATATCGTGGTTTTGGGACGTAAAACCCCAGATATTATTATTATTAAACTATATTGTTCGCGTTGCGCGCTCAAGCCTATCAGAACAATCCAAAACAATCGAGAATGTTCGATACTCCGGCGCGTTGCGCGCGAGACAGCGTTTACGCGTGCAACGGGTCCGATCACGATGAAAAAAAAAAAAAAAAAGAAACGCACGTGGCAATACATACATAACCTCTTCCAGGGGCATTAAATGAAGCACTAAAAAAGGAAAGCAAGCTCGGTTGCTTCTCATCCGCTACTTTAACTGAGGAGAAAGAAAGAATGGAGCGTCTTTTTTTTTTCTGACTGTGCTCCAACATTAACCACAGGTGCTGGCGCTCCTTCTATCACTATCAACAAGAGCTACTAGACATTCGACAGGCGCCTGACGTCAATAATGCTTTCTCAGTGAGTGCTTGCGGGTTCAGATGATTTTAGTTACACTGGAAGAGTTACTTCAGTTGTTGACTACATTATAGCGGCTTTGCCAAAAAAAAAAAAGACGGAATAAGGTCAGAATACACGGAACATAGCTCACTCCTTCGCATCCGATGTGTCATTTCAATATCGCGTGTTTGAATTCTTGTCATGAAGCATGATATAACAACAAAATCGGGAGGTCTAAATACGTCACACGTTTCGTCGATTAGCGATAGTGAAGTCTACTAGCTAACAGTTAAAGCTGGTAAGACAACTGGAATGCCGAATTTTTAATGCAATATTGCTAGCACGTTTGCCACTTTTTCCGAGTACATATATGTGCAGTAATTTGAAATTGCTCCCGTAAAAGTATTGATAATCTTTAATTTCACTTCTACTTATGAGGAGTATTTTGCTTTGTGGGAGAGATAAGCAAACGTGCCACTCTTAACTTTTACAGAATGCTCCGATGCCTACCACTTATGTCATGTTGAAATGTTATAAAACTCTCAAAGGGACTTAGTGCGTCTGCCACTTGTCTTTACGGTCGCATGCATTATTTTTATCTTTGTATTGAAATATTGCCAGCGGCATTCATGAACACAAGTTATGGTACTACTATTCTGTCTGCGACGTTCAAGTGAAAATAGAAGTGTTACAAAACTTTTTCGGTAGTTTTATGCGTTCTAGGATGTTGTCATTTTTTTTGGTGCCATTGAAAAACTAATTAAGACACTATGCTTACGCTTACAGAAAGTAAGTGTTATGTTCTCAACGAACATCGAGTTATGAACGAGTAAGCGTCAAGTTGTGAAATAAACGCCATATTTGATCACTCTTGATTGTCTTTTTTCATACATAGCTAGTTTTCTTCATTGTCGCAAACAATTTCTTTTTTTCAACATAGCAGAATTATCTCCTGTAAACGCCCAATTCGGCGCTTCTGAAGAATCTGTTTAAGGTCCTTTAATGATTTTATTATACATTATTGAGTGACCTCATAGCTCCTCATCTAAAATAATCATTTACGCAGATGACTGTGATCTATTTTAATCCAATAGATTCTGGGGGCAATTCAACTTAAAAGAGATGCCCAATATAAAAATTTAGCTGTCATTCTAACAGAACATCTTTCTTGGACAAGACACATTGAAAGCCCTGAAAAATAAAAGCAGGTAATTTGCGCCGCGCTTTACCTCGGACCGCCTTGCTGGCACTAAAATGATTTTATATGAACCATTGCTTCGCCCTGTTGTAGAATATGCATCCATTGTTTGGGCCCCCTTTAGGCACTGTGGCACAAGCTCAGTCGATAAGGTTAAATATAAATCTATCCGCGTAATTTACCAAGACTACAGCGACTGCTTCTCACCAACACTAGCTATTCATTCACTGAATATTGAACCACGACATTCGCGTTGTTAGATAGAAGCTTTTAAATTTTTATATGCGATTATTAAACCCTCCTCCCGCATTTCTGAGAGTAACCACATCATGTGTACTAACGAAGTGGTAATCCTAGATTTCATTCCTTCAAGTTAACATTATTCCTCGCTCCAACCAATACATTTAAGTATACTTTTTCCCACGTAGGACTGCGCTATGGAATTATCTGCCCGGTAGCACTCGATCCTTCCCGCTAATAGATTCATTAGCCATTGTCGGGCGAGAATCTTGCTAACGTGTAAATGAGTTCAGCTTTTATCATTGTTCTTTTCGCGCATTTTTAGGGGGCAAGTATTATTGTTTTGAATTTTTCCCTACCTTTGTACGTCGCTGTCCCTTCTGCTCTAGCTTTACAATAGGAATACAGTATATCTAAATAAATAATATGCACGAAATGATGAGCACGTAAAGTTGAAAGAGAGGGGCTTAGCGGTAAAGTGTGTTAAACATATTACACGTGCAAATTAGGCATAGCGTTATAGCGTTATAAGCCTATTTTTACGAGTAGCGCAGAATATAGGCAGGCACCCTGGTCACACGCATATATGCACGTGAATAATTCTTAACGTGAACACATTCCTTAAGAAGCGCTAGAAAGTGCTATATGAGTTCAGTAGCAAATTCGGTCCGCATATCAATGTAACATCATGACGTAGAGGATATAATTGCATGTAACCAGATTCGTTTATTCACGAAGTATGTAGCATGTAAGTGGACTTTCCATTTGGTTAGCTGCTTTGCTCTTACCATAACGGATAATATAATTGACTAGAATTGGCTCGTCGGAATAAGTCTAGTGCAATACATGTTTCTGAATGACAGCACGGCTTCGCTCACAATTCTGCTGTGGTTTTCAAATGTTGTACTAGCGTGCTGTGTGCTGTTTCTTTTCTTTAGTTATTTAGTGCGACCCCGTGCTCACCCGAATGAAGAATTTGAAATTTAACAATATACAGCTTCTACACGACTCAAACAATCTTCCTCCAACTTACCTGCCGATTTTGGTGGTGTCCCTGCAGTCGACGCGTGATTCTGGCAGACACTCTTCATGTGCTCCATGTCCTCGCTCGTCGCAATAATGAACTCGAATGGGAAGCCCAGACCAAGCTTCGCACTGTGGGATACAACTCGTAAGCTGGGCAGCACTTCCACGGTCAGCTCGAGAGGCCCCAACTCCGCCAGCAGTCGAGACGCCAGCGCAAGCCATGCGGCGGCCAGCAATACCATCTCAGCCGCCTCTACGACTTGCTTTTGATGCGCTCGATCGCGGTGCTGTCTCGTCGTCGAAGTAGCACTTCCATTTCGGCGCGCGCCCCCAGGGGGGCACCCTATTCGATACCGAGCACCCATGGAACCGTGGAAGAACACATGCGAAACCAGAGACAGCGTCACGCATCGCAGCACGGCATATGAGATCGACAAAGCGACACCGCCTTCTGTGGCCGGTGACACACTGTGCTCCTTGTACCGTGACGCTCCCGGCACGGCAACAGAGGAGCCGCCGTCGTGTCCGTCGCATCGCTTGGTGTGGCGAGGCGAACCATACGTGACGCGAGCAGCTAGCTGAATGTCGTGCTTTCAATCTCTGCAGTGCGTGCTGTAGCCTAACGATGGCGGCATTGTCGCCAGGACACGTCTAGTCGTACGACGGACACACGTCGTACGACTGACACACGGAAGCGCTGTCGATGAGGGCGGGTGAAAGCTAACACTGTTAGAGCAGACTTGTTAGCAATACCGCAAGGCCGAAAGTATTATGCACGTCTTCGTGATGTCCTGCGTAGGAGAAACAATGCATCGTGTCATAAAATGGTGACGTACGTAGCCCAACTAGGTGTCAGCTCCATTTTTTCCCCTTCCCTCTTGAGATGTGGTCAGTGAAGCGCTAATAGAAGCTATGTACGGCTTCATGGCCCTTCTCACTTGTTAGTGTATGAGGGAGGTCACTGTTTTCTTACCCGCCTAGTATTAAATGCTGTTTCATATGCAACCGTCTCCTGCGAGAGAGAACTTTATTGAAAACAAACCGCATACTGGGCCCAATATTTGGATTCTCGGGAAAGTATGTCTTAACAGGCAAAATTTTTTGCTTGGGATGCTGTGCTCTTTTTGTCGTTCTTTTCAAAGGGACACCTACGACAAACAATTTTCCTCACATGAGTAAATTATTATTTCCTATTTTCAAGATCACTGCGCCCGCATCGAGACACCGTTCGGTAAGCGAGAAAACGCGCATAAAGAAATTGCGGGTGGGCACGCCACCTGGAATTTTTCGCACCCAAGCGCCCTGACGTCATAGATTTTGACAGCGTTTACTAAGTCCCACGTAGTTCCTAATGAGCAAAAGTGAAGTACATTGCCCTTTGAGGAGGCCATAGACTTCAAGAGATTGAAGTTTCAGGAAATTTCGTTGAAGCATTGGTAGCGAACATACAAAAAAATGTACTTTAAGATCTGTGACGCCACGCGCAGCGATTGCGGTGCGAAATATAAAAAAAGGAAACTATGACCTTGGTTTCCTTCACCATGAAAAGACCTATGATTGTGAAATTAACGACACCAGTGTTTTTAGAGTACAATTTATCAATCTAAACGGATTCATTGTTTCACTTTAGTGTCCATTTTAGTAGACAGTAAACTTCTATTTTCATTGAGATAATAAAGAAAGGTTGTACAAGACCTTCAATGCAGTGGCTGCATATCTGTGAAACGGAAAGCTCAAAGACGTACTTTAGACCATCGTTCCATGCCTCTACAACGACCATATGTGATTGCCATTCTACAGCATTAGTGTTGCATATTTGTAAAAAAAATGAAATTAAAAAGGGCGACGTTTATTGTATAACATTTTAAATATTTACATTCATACAAAGTAAACAAAGAGTGTCTCAAAACGTGTACAAGAATATTTTGCCATATCGTGTTGAATGGCATTGCGTTAAGTCCCGCCTAGCTACCTTAGCGTTCCTGTGCAAGACAATGCCTCCTTGGCTGCGATATGCCCGGTAATCCCATAGCGATTGCACGCTAGCAATACAGTTCTGCCCAACATTCGAATACAACACACCTCATGTCAGCTATAGATGTTAATGTGAGATATTGCGTTGAGAAAGAACCGAAGCTGTTACACTTATGATTTTGTTACGCCGATTAAAGCCATAACCCCACGTTCTCGCCGAGTAGAGTAAGAGGTGTTCGGGAGTATGTATCACGTGGACTAGCATAAGCAAACCTGTTTTCGTAATGCTTTGTTATTTCATCAATACAAACCATGCCACCCTAGAACACATTCTGTGGGAATGCGCACATGTACTGGATGAAAATGCAGTCACATCAGAGCACCTTGGGGAGCGGTGTATAGGCGCGCACATGAGCTGGGATCTGCAAGAACAACTGCGCGTCATTCAGCGAAGCCGAGGGGTGGTCGTGAGGAAGGGTCTCTCCACTGCCCCTGGTGCAGCCCAGGTCGAGGCGTCAATCAATTGATTTCAATAAAGTTGTTTCGCACCATCACTCGTCCCTAACAGGTCCCTCGCCTACCACCCTGATGTCGTTAAAAATAAGCAATCAGCAACAAGTATTGTATAACAATGATAATAAATTACCACGTTTGAAACTCCACACTGTCTTACAAGCGTTCTGGATCAGGCGCCCGCAACACTAGTTTTCAGACGCCACAATGAAGCAAAGCCGAGTTCTAATAACATAACTTTAGGTTCTCATTGCCTTGATGCAATGAACGTTCGCATTCATCAGCGCAACACCATACACAATTTAGGTTATTCTTATTGCCATTTTGTAGTTTTTGTTTGCTTTGCGCGCGCGAGGCACTTTTTGTGGACAAGACGATAGCCAGCGGCTAACGCTAAAGTGGGAAAACCAAACCGCTAGCTCGTTCACATTGCGATATTAAGTGTAAAGAGTGCTGCATAACCACCTCCCTCTGAAATACCGGGTCGCCTGGCATTAATTAAAGAAATAATCAAAATGATAGAAAGGCCTTGGCGCTACGTTTTTGAATCCTCAAGTACAAAAATCTTAGAGGTGCATCCCAGAACAATCTGCAGAAAAACGTGGCCGCGAAATTCTGGTCTCATTTATCAAAGAGCTCTTGAATGTTCTCCCTGCAGACGCGCTTGGGAACGAAATGTACCAAACGTATTTTGCTGTTTAATGAAATTCACAAACCCAAAACACAACCTTCGGGCTCGCACGGCGCAATTCAAACACTCGCTGAAGGAATGTGCTGCGAATGAAGCCCACGCCGAATGCTGCTTTTTTGTTTTTTACAAGCCGTAAGCCATATAGAGAGCAAAGGCACTTTCATGGGCGCGGGCTCCATGATACGAAGCCGTTCGTCCTAGTGCTCGCTAAAAATAAACAGCACGCGACTTTCACCAGACACATTAAAATGCCGCTGCTCGAGCCAAAGCATGGAGGAAAAAATCGTGCTCGGAAAATAGCATGTTGTCATATGGGCAGCGTAAAAAAAAAAAGTCAGTAACTCCCAACATGAGATCACCATCTCAGAGGTTCTGAAGCGTGAGCAAAGCTGCAGCAACACAGCCGAACAAACATTCCCGTTCGACACGTTCTCTTGCTGAGGGCACTTGGTGGAACATTAGTGAAAGGAACGAAAAAGCGAAGGGAATGAATTAAAAAGGAGTTTAGCTTGTAAAAAAAAAGATTTCTGCATGCCTCTTGTAGTTCATGATTTGTTCCACATGCCGGACCATCCCCTAAGCCACCCTGACTCCAGCTTGTTCAGAATGTCAGAAAGTTGGGCAAGTTGGTAGGCCTTCATCACTAAAGAAGGCAAGGCGTATAAACAAGGAAACAGGAGACGGCAATCAGACGGTATGGACGCCTAATGACGAATGAACGTACTGTCTGCTATTGTTCTGTGCTTGTCTGCACGCCCTACCTACTTTCAGTTTACCGCCCGGTGGAATTCATTTATTGAAGTGCTTGCGCATTTATTTTATTTGCTTGCATCATGTTAATGCTCTCATGTGCCGACAAACCTAGGTCTTCGCACTGCATGTGTGCCTGGCCGTGTGCTTGTCACGCCGAGCGAGGCCATTTTTCACAATCTCTACAAATATAGCTGCTGCAAGCCTTTGCAAACAGTCAGCACTATTTGCAGAGTCAGTCCCCTTGCTCCGCGTGATGGTGTTCTGCTTGCTCCGCGGCGGCGAATGCTGGCGCCAGAAATCGGACTTGAACCAAATGGCGCAACAATAGCCTTGCAGCGGAATTCGTCGTTGCTGAATTGTATTTCCTGCCTCTCTTAAGGTTGAACGCTGCAGCGTCAACGGTTTTTACGAATACTACTCGCACTAGATCACACGTCTGTCGTTCTTTCAGTGTAGGCCCTGCACATGCCTGCAGATGCCATTCGCGTCATAAAACCCAGTTTTCACAAAAAATGAAGCCGAGGTTTTAAGCGTCGTTGTTTTTCGCGGAAGTTGTGGCGAAGATGAAACCATGGAATTTTAAAAACACACATACCTGAGTGATTATTTTACTCGTGTCGTTGAAATTGCTCTTATGCTTTTTAGCCACATGCATCTGTATATGTCTAAAGTAATTTACAAATGGCTACGCTGTAAGAGGTCACGACCAGCAGAACAATCTACAGCAAGACTCTTCTTCAAATGCAGCACAGAGACGTGTACTCCATGGTAAAACTAAAAACCGCCGTTGCTTCTTGGGTATAGCTGCTGAGAAACATCAAATATGTGACAAGACAAAAACAAATGTGCCCCAGCAGAAGGTGTGCTGCCCATTAAAAAAAGAAAGTGCTTTGGAGCTCTACAAGCGTTGTCTGAGAGACTAGCGCGTTAAGCAGCCATACCGCACACGTGGGGTCCTCGCGTGTTTCGAGTGCCCTCTCGTGATGTTATTAAATGAATACTTTTCCAATTCCACAATTTTACGCATGCAACCATGATACTTGTAAGAGAACACTTTTCGTGGAGGGTAAGTTGAAGGTCAAATGTGCGTATAACTCGGTCGAAAACTAAAACCTCTGTTTAGCTTAAACAACAAGTAATTTGCAAATAGCCGTAATCTTATTGAGATTTCTTTTTTATACTATAGGTACGTCAGGTTGCGGCGAAAAATGTGTTTCAAGGTGTGCATAGGCTTAAGCAAAGAGCAACACCTACAAATAAACATCGCTGGACTGATTGTTGTGGCATTTAATAGCAGTCGAACAAAGCGCTGGAATTTTTTCTGCTGATCACGCCTACGTCAGTGCGTGCTGTGTTACTCAACGAGAGAACCTAGTGCAGTGTGTCGTGCTGCACCAGCGCACATTCGCGTGCAGAGTTAATTCTTCAGAACGAGATTGCCTACTAAACAGAACGCCTTGTTGATCTCCTCTTGCGTGATACATTTTACGAAACCGCGTCCCGAAACAGTCTGACAATACAGACGCTGCAATTCGCATATGAATTACCCTGCAAAGCATTTTATATCTCCCGTGACAAAGAAAGGTCTCTCATGCGTTTCCATTGTGTCTTCGCATAGATAAGTCGGTTCAGTAGCCCTGGTTTCGTGTTTAGCCGACGAAAGCCTGAAGGCAGTCGGTCACGGCCTTCTTGTCAGCATTCGGGGCGTTTGGCGTAAAATGCGGCAACTCATTCAGTATACGCCGCATGCGTGTGAGAGACGCCGATCGCTGCTATGAGGCTGCATGCAGCGTCTATTTTTGTTGGTAGTCTCAGCGACAATCTGGGAACACTAGACGTTTGGGCAGCTGGGAAAGAAATTGGGACAACAGTTTCGTAAGTGGGACGTCCATGCAATGAGTTAGAAGAAGGGTTAGTGTTTTCACTGGAGTTTCTTTTTTCTGTAGAAAATATGATATTCTTAATAAAGTATCAGAAGTTGACGGAGTGAAACTATACGCGAAGTAAATTAGATTACGGCTTCTTACTCGCCAAACCGCAACTTGATTATGAAGCACGCCGCAGCGGAGCACTTCTGAACAAGTTTTAACGCGATAGCGTTAGAGAGCTCGTGTCGCAGAAATTCCGTTGTCGGTGTCGGCACCGTTGGTTTGAGCGAAAAATCGAGAAAGCAGCAAATAAAATAAAGAATAACAATTTCGGTTTCATTGAGGATCGAACCCGGGCCGTTCGCGTGGCAAGCAGGTGTCCTACCACGAAGCCACAAGGTTACTTGCAGCTACTTCGGAAGAAAACACTACATAAATGCTATGTAGTGGAAGGAGTCTCCTTAACGCATTTTGTTCGACAGGTGTCACGACGAAAACGAGCCATTCGGCGATTTGTAGGCGCATTTGGGAGACCATCAAACTATCGTCGAAAAAGGCCGGGATAGTGCAGCCATCACCGCTAAAAACACACACGAACTTTCAAACAGCTCTAAAAATGGACAACTATGTCCATCTAGCGGAAACATATCAATAAGCAAACAGCAAACGCTAGATAATGTGCTGCCATCTGTGAGGCTTTGTGAGACTCTTCATGGCCTCCGAGATGGCGAGCGCGCGGCGTGTATCTTAGAGGCCATGCGACTCTTGCTTTAGATCGAAAACCTGTGCCATTCGCGCGCGCGCGCGCGCGTTGTGTGTGTGTGTGTGTGTGTGTGTGTGTGTGTGTGTGTGTGGTGTGTGTGTGTTGTGTGTGTGTGTGGCGCGCGCGCGTGTGTGTGTGTAACAAAACACATTAATAAGTATGCACTTTGTGGTTGAAGTGCGCACTAGGGGCCGGATTTCGCTATTGCGTTCAACTCTTAAAGGCGAAGCTTAAGGGTCCCCCAATTTTTATTAGCCATATTGTTCAGACGGGCGCTTAAATCTCAATGCATCACACACCTCGTTCCGTGACCCTGTACATGCCCCATTGTGCAAACGCTGATATATTTAAAGACATGCTATGCAGTTATCGATCAGCCAGCGTTTCTGAGCTGCGTCAGCTGCTTCAGCGTGGCCCAAGAAAACCAGTTTCGCCTAGAGTTACTGTACATGTCTCCCAATGTATATCACTCTTAAGGCATCCATGTACAGTAATTCTAGTTTCACGTTGAGCGTGACTTTGAACGGCTTTTAGCCCAGTCTCGTGGGTCATATAGCTACCTGGAAATTGATTCGTGAAGCAATGAATATAAAGTGTAGTTGCGTTGAAGACTGATAACTTCGTGTACGCCGTGTTCTTGTGACTTAGGTTGCGTTCAAGTGATTGCGAGCTCGAAGGTAG
>NC_051178.1:111699346-111729743 GCF_013339695.2 Rhipicephalus sanguineus | reverse complement strand
TTGTAAAAATTTCACTTCATGCTTCTTTAATTTGCTTGTATTGATAAGTGCTATAAGTGCTGTGTAAAACTAAAAACGCGTGCTGTAGCCAAGTATGTTAACGCCGAAAATAGTTGAATTATTGGTGTACAGTCTAAGGTGTTCATTAAAACATGACTGTTTTGTGAAGCGGGACTTACTGTACTTATGACAAGCAGATCGTGCGCAAACGTATACAAACACGAGACACACGGAAGTATGCGGCGAATCGCGCACACGCCGAGCCTATAAAAAAAAGAAAAAAAATGCCACACACGTTACGCAACACATAGAACAAAAAATCACAGTTTCGCCGCAAGGGCGAAGCAATGAATGCGATAGCAAGAAACTAATGCTATACGAAGTGAGGCTCGCCAATGGATACTCTCAGTTTGAACAGCGCTACTGTTAGAAAGGCGGCCGAAGCAGCGAAGGAAACCAGCGTGATTCAAGTGTCGAGCTGTGACACTTGATAGTTCGCGCTCATCTTCTGTTTGTTCGTTTAGCGGCGTCGTTTAGCGGCGCTCCGTAACATGAGCGCGGACATTACGGTTGAAGCTTGAAACATCCCTCTGGCCCTCACCACGAGAAAACCGCGCGAGCAGACAGCGGAAGGCCAAGGTTCTCCTTGCGCAAATATAAGAAGAAGCGAGCAAGATCGCCGACGACTTTTAAATGCGCTCGTCGCGCTCCTAGCGCCATCTCGCTGGTAATGAAGAAACACTTATGAGCGCCGGCCATCTCTGAGTCCGTCCAGCGGCAAAGGGTGTGTATATAACGCTCGCCGTTAGCTATGCGGAGGACCTGCGTTCCGTGGCGTAGTGGCTAGCGCCACTCGCTGCGAAGCAAGAGATCCCTGGTTCGATTCCGCGCTTCGGAAGCATTTTTCTGAATTATTTTTCTTTGGGGCTTTTATATATATATATACATACTTATACATATACGGTGCATGACGGCGACGGCAAAATCCAGGCGAGACTGTCCATATAATTGCTATCGCAATAAAACAATGAACGTGACTCATGCGTTGCTCGCATCGATCCTAGGTACAAATAATTGCACGCGACTGGCCGAGATCGGTAGCACTGGATAGTCCTGGTCTGAGGCTACCGAGTGAGCGCGAAAGGGCAGCCGCTCTCCGCAGCACGGAATCACGATTTAACTCGGCGTGCGCATGCGCGCGCGCGCGTCACGTGGTTGAGGAGAAAAGTTTCTCCCTTGGCGCTTGCCGCAAGAGGGCGCGACGAGTAAATCATCCGCAAAGGAGAAAGTCGCGGCTCCGAAGGAGGAACGGAGCCTGTTGCTCCATTCTCGCTCCCTTTTTTTTTTAGAGTGCGGTCGATTGCAAGAAGCGCAGTAGCGCTTGCATGACCTTCTTCTGCGACGTTGCGTCCTTTCGATGGCGTAGAATTCTTTCCTCTGACAAAGGTCGGTCATCCAACTTGTTGAGCGCGTTGCAAAGAGATCGTCGTGGCGCACTGTACTGTGGGCAGTCGCAAAAATATGTCCGATTGTCTCTGCGTTGCACAGTGGTCACAGGCTGCTGTGTCGGCCATCCCAATGCGGAAAGCATAGGCGTTGGTAAACGCAACGCCCAACCACAGCCTACACAAAAGGGTCGCGTCTACTTGGCGAATCCTCGATGGGACTTGAGGATCAAATGAGTACAATAGAGCATGCTTGAAGTGCGGCTCATTCCACTGTGACGTAGTGCGTTGGCGAGCACGCAAACGGAGCTTCTGTGCAGCGTTGGTCCTAGAAAGCGGTAGGAGTAAGTAGTTCATGGTCTCCAGCGTGGGCTGAGCGGGCAGCTTGATCGGCCTATTCATTACCGACGATTCCACAGTGACTGGATAACCACTCACAAGTGATTTGATGTCCTTTCTCAGTTAGGTGGTGAATAACCTCTGCTGTCTGTAGTACCAGCTGTTCGTGCGGCCGGCGGCGTAAGCTGACAGTAGAGACTGCAGTGCACCCTTCGAGTCGCGGAAAATAGTTTATTTGTGTGTTGGTCGGTTGGTCGAAGATTGTCAGTACAACTTATTGTGCGAGCCATGTTGCTTGCAATACATTAGTAGGTGCTTCGAGCTATAGGAAATCCTGTGAATGTGCCGTAAATTTGCCATATGTTGATTATATTTGAACTCCTGCGCGTCTTTTCGAAACTCGAGCGTTATCCGGCTTTCCATTCTTGTTGCTAGTTAGTGATGTGATCAATACTTTATTTGTTTATCCGGTGGACGACAATCCTAGCCCCGCAGTGGAGGATCATGGCGATGCGGCCACACATCGCGTCGGCGTGACGTCCTCTACTCGGCGAGTAGCCCTCGTTACTCCCGCCTTCTTCTGGCACCCGCGCCTGCCCCTTTGCTGGGGTAGTAGCGAGCACGTGGCGCTTTCTCTCGGGTGCTACTTTTCGAGAGCAGCCGAAATCCACTGGACGGCCCGTGTCTGTTCTTCCCATTGGTCGCTTCCCGCGGCGGCCGCAAGCCACGGCGGGATCGTCGTCACTGTCCTTGCCTCCCTCGAATTCTGTTCACAATCCCACAAAATGTGGGCCGCAGTAGCTCTTTCCGATCCACACACGCGACACAAGTCACTTGCATATACGATGGAACACACGTGCTTCATGAACTACTTTGCTAACACACCAAAGGTCAAACATTCGGCGTAGAGAAGATGACGAAGAAGAGGACTGGCCTGTCCGCTGCGCGTTCTGTCCTCCATCTTGATTGATGCTGCACGCATCAGTGTAAATACCCTTGGTGTAAATAGTCACGCCTCGTGTCGTATTACGTAACAGCTTTGTGGTGGAGGTGCTCGGTAACTGCGTACGCAAGTCGTCCCCTTTCGAAGTCTGAACGCAATTACTCTACAACATAACGGGAACATCTTGCACTTTTCTGGGCGGTTAGAAAATTCCGTCCTTACTTGTATGGCCGCCTTTTCCGTATAATCAGAGATCATCACGCGCTCTCTTGGCTTTCGTCTGTGAAGAACCCTACGAGTTGATCGTTGGGCGTTACGCCTTCAGGAAAACCCCTGCTTAGTTGCTTAGAGGTCTGGACGCTTGCATCTAAACGCCGAATGCTTCTCGCGCTACCGTGTTGACCAACCAAACGGATCGGTCATCGAGCCTAGCCCCAGCGCCATGTCCATGTCTCAGTTTCTTCAGATTTGTGACGAACAAAGTCGTGATGCTTCCTTGGGATCGCTCATCCACCGTCTCGAATCTGTGCCTAACGACACATCACTCCGCATGTTCGTCCTTTTGATGACACGCTGTGCCGTCGTAGCGTCCAGCCAGATGGCCCTGAGCTATTTCTTGTCATGCCTAAACATCTGCGTTCAACGGTGCTGCATGAGCTTCACGACGAACTAACTGCTGACCACCTTGGCATTTCTCGCACGTACTACCGTGTTCGGTGCCGCTTCTTTTGACGCGGATTTGCCCGGTCCGTTCGAAGTTACGTGTCCTTCTGCGATAAATGGCAGCGTCGGAAGCGACCTGCCGCACCCCCTGCTGGACTTCTTCAACCGATCTCCATGCCTACCGAACCTTTCTTCCGTGTTGGTGTAGGCCTTCTCGGTCCTTTTCCTGAGTCAAACTCTGACAACAAGTGGGTCACCGTTGCTATGGACCATGCGACCAGCTATTCCAACACTCGAGCGCTTGCCACCAGCCCTGCTACTGACGTTGCCGACGTTTTGCTCCACGATGTCGTCCTACACCATGGCGCACCTCGCCAATTGCTGACGGATCGCGGCTGCGCATTTTTGTCACGAGTAACCGATGATCTTTTGCGCTCTTTCTAAACACAGCACAAGTTGATCACTTCCTACCATCCCCTAATAAATGGCCTCACCAAGCGCCTAAATCACACCATCACGGACATGTCTCATCTGACCAGCATTACTGCGACCTGGCGCTACCTCACGTGATCTACCCCTACAATTCATCGCGTTATGACATCGCCTGTTATTCACCTTTCAGGGGCGAAGCTCCTTATAGCATCACCTGGTCGGTCGTCGCTCCATGCGGCGTGTCCCCGCCGTCGCGTCTCCCGTATCGTTCAATAGATGGCGCTGTCCCATAGAGAAGTCAAAGAGAAGCCAGGTCTATTTGGTACAAAAAATACCAAAAAATACCGAGGGTAAGCGAGTACAAGTACCTCGGAGTATGGGTAAATGAGGGGGATAGATATATGGAGGTACAAGAGAAAGCATCGGTAGCAAAGGGAAAGAGGAATGCTGCAATTATGAAGCACAGAGCTTTATGGGGGTACAATAGGTACGAGGTGCTTCGAGGGCTGTGGAAGGGTGTGATGGTCCCGGGGCTTACATTTGGGAACTCAGTGGTGTGCATGAAGTCATAGGTACAATCAGGAATGGATGTAAATCAAAGGACGGCGGGCCGCCTCGCGTTGGGCGCTCACGGGAAGACGACAAATGAGGCTGTAAAGGGTGATGTGGGATGGACAGGCTTTGAAGTGCGGGAAGCTCAGAGCAAAATGAGATTCGAAGAGAGGCTGAGGAAAATGAAGAAGAGTAGATGGGCAGAGAAGGTTTTCAGGTATTTGTATAGAAAAAGCGTTGACACGCAGTGGAGAAAAAGAACTAGGAGGCTCACCAGTAAATATACGGCTGGCAGTGCGGGCGATATGGCAACAAGGAGCATTAAGCGGAAGGTCAGAGAGGCGGAGAGGACTTATTGGATGGCAGCCATGGAAAAGAAGCCGGCTCTGAGTAACTACCGAAAGGGAAAAAAACGAAATAAGGAGGGAAAGGTTTTATGATAATTCAAGGGGAAGCGCTTTACTGTTTGAAGCAAGGTCGGGCTGCCTTAGAACGCGTAGTTATAAAGCCAGATTCAGTAACGAAGAAGAACAATGTACATGCTGCGGAGGAACTAAGGAAACGATGGAACATGTACTGATTGAATGTGGCGATATTCACCAAGGTATACGTGTGGGCACGAGTCTACATGAAGCCTTGGGTTTTAGGGACAACAATGGAAAGCTGAACACGTCCGCGATAGAAATAAGTAAGAGACGGTTAGAGTATTGGTGACAGAAAAGTAGAGATAAAGAACAAAAATAAATAATGGGGGAAAATAGGGTCATTCTGCCTTAAGAGGCAGAGAGATAGACCGTGAATTTATATTTTTTGGTATAATAACATAGATTTAATCAATGTAAATAAGGTATTAGGCCAACATAAAACAAGGAAGCTTTTTTTTTTTCTTCGAGCCTGGTGGCAGACATGTCACCGCCCCGTTACAAAGGGGACGCTCATAGCATCCATCCATCCATCCATGCAAACTGCAGTTGGATGGCGATATACTAGATGGCACTGTGCCATAGAGATCTGTGCAATATGTGTGCAAAAAAAGAAAAGAAAAGAAAAAAAAGAAAGAAAAGCAGCGGCACCCTGCACGCTAGATTGCGTGCAGTAATCAAAGCGGCGTATCGCTTTGATTACTGCTGGGCGAAACCACTGAAAATTTCACGGTGTAACCATGATTGCTTCAGGAGCTTCGCCTAAGCTCTCCATCATTCACCCGTGGATATGCTGTAATTTCTTTATATGCTCCGTGATCCGACGTTATCACTGGACACCGTACTTCCGGCTACTGCATCCCCGCCTAGCCAGTACGCAAGTGAGGCTATTGCTCGAGCCGACCACGCGCATATGATCGCCCGCTCTAGGCTGTCGGCTTCACATTTAAACCAGACGACCCTCTACGACAGCCGGCATGTCGACGTTAGCTTCTCGCCTGGTTCCCTCGTTCTTTTGTGGTGCCCATTTCATCGTGATGGTTTATCCGAGAGGAGGTTATCTCGGAACATGAGTCCTTCCCGTATCGTCCAACAGGTAACGGACGTCACCTATGAGATCGTTCCCGTCTCTGAAACTAACCTGCCTGCAACCACGCCCAGTGACGTAGTGACCGTCAGTAAGCTACGACCATACCTCCCGCCTTCTAAAGAACATGTTTAAAGTGTACCGAGACGGCGCTTTTACCGCTGGGGGTAATACTACATAGCTAACACATCAAAGGTCAGCCATTCTGCGTACAGAAGGCGACAAAGAAGATGACTGGCCTGTCCGCTCTGAGTTCTGTCTTCCATCTTGATTGATCCTGTACGCATCAATATAGATACACTTGTAAATAGTCACGCCTCATGTCATTTTACGTAACAATATGTATACTGGCACAGCTGGTGCAAGTAGCAGCCTCCCGAACAAGCCATTGCTGCCGGCGTTTCCGTGAACACAGATTACATCCTGCGCAGCGGCAGCAAGCGCCAGCGACGTCGCCGACTCAATCAGGAGATGTGAGACGCGATCATGCAGTGCCAGAGCTTCTACAATATATCCGTGTGGAGCAGTAAGGTTGGTGTGGTCCTCCAGTGTTCGTAAAGTACATAAGGCAATGACAACTGGTGTTACAAGCAATCGAACCTTACATCGTAGGACCACTCTATATATTCTTTCATTATTTCAGAAGGGGAAGCTTCTTTTTTATTTTGTGCATATACAATCACAAAAATTCCACGAACACCATATACCAAAAATGTGGGCTGCGTTTCTCTGTAACTGTGGGAACATCGCCCGATTCAATTTGGTAATCGGCACTTCAGCAAAAAACTGCAATGGGCACGCTAAGTGCTTGCGATCTTGGGGGCACAGGTTCTGCAGAGGTATTGGCCTTCAGCAGATCACGTCTTCTTTTGACGTGCCGCCAAACACTTTTCAATGGACGGCCAAACTGAGTACATGATCTCAGTCAGGCTAAAGTTGTAAATTCAGTGTTTCACGTTGAGCGGTAATTAAAATTCCGCACGAAACGAAAAACAATCTCATTCTACTGCTACCTTAAAGAATATTGCCACGCCCACTTCTTGTCTTGTTTTGATGTATTCGGGCTTGACCGGCAGGGTCGGTTATCAACGCTCGACGCTGTCCGCGAAGCAGTGTTCGAGAAGCTTCGCGATGGTAGTAGATCGTTTTGTTAAGATTGCGCCCCGCACGCGAATGTTCCAGCTTTGTCTAGAGATAACGCCGCCACCAGCGATATTGCTGGAAAGTTCGATAGCGCCTGTATAAAAGCCGACGCGCTTGACCGCTTGTCAGTTGATCGACGGTCGACGCTCTGTTCGCCGCTATCAGCGTATTGCTTTTCAGTTTCCCGGCCACAAGTTCGGCCAAATAAAGTTTCATCTCTGACGCACCGACTGCTGCCTTCGTCGACGTCACGACCACGTGACAATATTAGAGGCCAACATCACAAAAACCAGCATCTTCCTAATCAGCTGCACTAGTATTATTCAAGCGATTGTTATAAAACTCTCATTTTAAAAGCAGGCGATAAACCTGGTCGTGATCTCATTGTATATAATAAAAATTACTATCTATCTATCTATCTATCTATCTATCTATCTATCTATCTATCTATCTATCTATCTATCTATCTATCTATCTATCTATCTATCTATCTATCTATCTATCTATCTATCTATCTATCTATCTATCTATCTATCTATCTATCTTGTTTTGTAAAATTACGTCCCATAGAACAAAAAAATAAAGCCTGCTTCGCACTAGTGATGCCAGTCCTCAAGGAAGTGCGAAGCTGGAAGGACTTGTTTGTTTCTAGTTTACATTCTCACTCCTTCTTCATCTCTTTCTTTCTTCTTCTGTGTTCTGTGCATTTTTCTATATCTTTTATGTCTGTGTTTACTTCCACGTCTTTATTTCTCTCTCTATACTCCTTCTATCTTTCTTTCTCTTTCTACCAATATATTTCTCTCTGTCTTTCTTCTTTCTTTCTATCCTATGATTCACTCTCTCCCCTTCTTCTTTCTCCCGCACCCTCACTTCTCTCCCCCCCCCCCCTTGGGTGGGTAAACAGAAGTGACGGTGCGTATAATATACAAGACTATCTTACGCTCTGCTTGCCTGGTGGATAGCCGAGTGGTTACGATGTTCGCCTTCGAATCGGCGATACGCGGGCTCGATCCCGCCTCGTTCGTATATTTTTTCGCCAAGAATATCTCTATTTCACTTTTTCTGTCTCTTTTTTTCCCTTTATCTCTCTATTTCTTTTTTTCTTTCTCGCGCATCAGAGTTATTCCATCGCGCGCCGGACAATTCGGCGCACGTGATCTGGGATCGGAGCAGAAGATGAAGAAGACGACGAAGGTAGCGCGTGCCGGTTCATGATGATGATAGAGTTCTGTTGGCGGATTATAACCAAAGGCTGGCATAAGCACCTTCGCTGTCAGAAACCTATGGAAACGCATACGCGGGTTTATAGACTGAGTTCTTATGTTTGACAGGCCTTCTCACAGCATCCCGCGGCGCTGCTTTTGCAAGCAGGTATCTTCAAAAGTGCGGGAAGAACATTGTTTTGGGCTACCCCTGGACAACAACCAAGCTCAAAAAGGTACGCTTGAGACCCTCATTTACAGTTTCAAAGGCAATAGGGGAATGCTATAACATGTCATCACATTCAATTGTTTCCAAATAGTGCAAGTACAAAAGAGCGCTTTCGCAACATCAAAAGAAAATATATATTAAGTTAGCGCGTGTCGGAGAAGTTGCGCTTGCGTGTTGCTTTAATTTATACTCGATATGACTGCGCGCACCAAGACAAAGTAAACAGACGCCCATGTAGAAGTGCCTATATCAAGTCGCAAACCATATCTTTTGTTGTTTTTTTTAATCATGCTCCAAGCATGATCCAAAAGCATGATCCATTTGCAATATATTATACTTGTTTGCGAATTTCGTGTCATTGTGACATTTTTGTGCCGGTTCATTCGTAACCAGATCATTTTCCATCCCGGCGCGTCCTCAGGCTGAACATGAACATTTGTGGACCAGTTCCGTCGAAACATTAGGTTCCCGACAGCCGTAAAAACTTTTATCACGGTTTGGTCATGCCGTGCTGACATTGCTTCGTCATTCGCTTGGCATATACTGCGCTTCTCGGACGACGTATCAACGGTGTCGTGAGCGAAAGAACGCTTGTGCACGTGACATGACATTAGCTATTGTAAACACTTCTGGGGCACCGACTGCACATATAGTAGTGAACTCCGCCATATTTCTTAATGTTGCGTAGTAGCGAATCAGGCAAGGCAATGCGCGCACCTACGTAACTGCATACCTATGTGAATGCTGTTTTTAATGATGACAGTGATGATAATACATAATTATGTCTTTTGTAATGAGTGGGCTGCTTTACACCCCCGTGGTGTTACGCAATTGAAGGTTGTGATGCCTGGGCATGTTAAGCGTTTCTTCCTCTGTGTTGCAGGTTTCAGAAAAGGGTTGCCTGGGCTTAAGCCTGTGCTATGCTCACAACGAACACAAAAAGGGAAAGGTGAAATTCTAATATTCACGGACCTTTGAGTGGTTGTTAGACATTGTAATGCTAAACTGCACTATTTATTACTACAAGATCTGATGTTTAGAATCACCCACATATCCTTGTACTGGCACCACAATAAAAACCTGTTGTCTAAGGTATGATGGAATACCGTCTAGTGTATGTCTGCTGTCAAAATCAAATTATATTAGTCTATATCTTAATAAAATATCCGGTTGTTTGTTTCTCATTAAAAGTCACAGTTTCGCCGCAACGAAGCAATGAATGCCATAGCAACAAATTGGAATGTAACGCGAAGAACGGAAAGCAACTCAAAATTTCCAGCGCGTTGCTCAAGCGCAAAGGACGCACGAAAAGAACATGCACAGGACGAGCGTTAACTAGTCAAGTGTCACAGTTGTTACTTATTTCTGTTTGAACAGCGTGCTCGTTTTGCAAGCACGCTGATGCGGCGAGCGAAGGGACCTTCGTATGCTCTGTAACTTCAGCGCGGACAACGCGGTAAAAGCACAAGACATACAACCACCCCTCCTCCCTCCGCGAGACAAGCGCGCACGCAGGCGACCACGCCCTGTAGGGCGAAGTGGACGGAGGCGCGCACGCAACGCTACGAGCGGTGCGATTACATTTGAAGCGCTCCCCTCACGCACTTCGCGCGATCTCGCTGGTAAGCAAAAACGCATGCTGAAATAAATGGTGTATATAAATAGCTCGTCGTTAGCGTGCTGAGAGCCGTTGCTCTTCATGGCCTAGCCGTCTAATCGCGCGCGCTGCGGAGTGAGAGGTCCCCTGTTCGAATCCGCGTCGGAAAGTATTTATGAGGTATTTTTTAAATTATAGATACGGGACATGACGGCGACGCCGACGGCAAAAATCAGCCAAGATTGTCCATATAATTGCTATCGCAATAAAAAAAAACTCATTTGAGATAAAGTACTAGGCAACAAACACTTGCTTCCGGTCCTTTTTAAACTATAAAAATCTTCATGTGAAGGCATTTGTATAACTACACGTATAGGCGCATGATTTTTAACTGTATTAAGAGCAACATTGCTACAACAGTTAGTTCTACAAAAAAGGTAAAGGATAAAGAAGAAAAAGATGACGTTGGCGTAGCTTTATGAGGGTAATATGTTAAGGCATAGCTTAAATAAATAGAACTTCACCAGAAAGGGGAAACGAAGTCGTGACTTGTGCCATATGCGTGTGTTGCACTAGAAGCAGTGTTACTGCTGACTGTTCTTTCATCCACTTTTCCTCAAGTGCGAGCCAGCGCCAGTCGCAGTCATGGTGTTCGATGGGCTCTTGTTGCGTGGCACGCAATGTCGCGATGTATCGTTGTGTGATCTCTGAGTAGGCGTTGTGCCACTTTTGCACTTATACGACTAAAGTGCATCACAACGTACTGGGATATAATAAAATTTGTATGACCAAACATGTCAAATTTAGCTCGTGATGTTCACGTATCTGAGTACGTCGATGATGTAGGTTGCTATGCTCTCAGCCTTCGATCTCTCTTCGTTCTCAGCCTTCGTGCATTTAAAGCGAAGCGTTCATTGCAAAACCCTTTGAGTTTTTATAATCGTGCTGCTGCTGACTGCTTCTGCCTGACGCAATCGAATTCCGGTTGCGCACTTTTGGTCCCATAATTGATTCCCGCGACTTTACGCTTCTGCTACCTGGCTTAACCTTTCGGTCAAGCTTAACTTTACAGCCCAGTTAAGGAAGTTCTATGAGACAATGTTGGTGAGAAATTAGCATCAATATTGCAGACGCCACATCCAGTTACAGACGATAAGCACAAAATAACCAGTAAGACAATTTGAATACAGAGCGCTTAAGGAAACACATACATAGAAGGCAAAGAACGAGGAACGGGCGCTGTCACGTTACCAACCCGAGCTCGTTACCGATGAGCTCGCCTCAACGCCCTATGAGATATCGAGACAAGCCGTACCGTATGCAATGAAGCATTGAGTGAGCTATGAAGATGCGAAGCAGCTTCCTTGTATGTAGATTCCAAGTAAATGCGTTAAGTTTGCTGCTATATTATACACCTGTTCTTTTAGCACTTATACGGACACTTGAGGATGCATTTTGCTGTTTCTTTGATGTCCTATATAAAGTCCAAATTTATAACATTGCCCTGCGCGTCGTATGTTCTATGTGCGAGTGAAAGCGTGTGAAGGCTGCCGATGAGGACGGTGGGTTGCGTCGATCTAGCAGGCGAACTTTGACCAAACGGGTGTGGTCACGCACCGTTGCATGCGCGCACTGTAGACAGGGAATAGGAGAAGACTCATACCTTAGTACGTGTTGTGCTCCCGCCACTGGCCTTGCGTTGCGGAGCTACACAGCACGGAGGTCACTTCGCTGGCGATGTTCGCCCACGACCGCGTTTGGTAGAGTTTCGCCAGCGCAGATCTTACAAGAGTTATCAGGAGTTTGTGTAACATTCCAATTTTTCGCTGTCGCATACATATTGCTTCGCCCTTGCTGCGAAACTGCGATTGTTTTATAACAAAACTGGTATCGCCACTTTCATTAAATGAACCTGTTTGTCACGTATGGAGGAGCGTTTTCTTATCTATATTCTTGGATTACTATTGCCGGCGTGTGAAGCACATGTAATGCTATGCGATTCAACTTGTCTTCCCCTTGATTGCTAGCCAAACGTCGCCGCACCGGATTTTACCATCGTGCACTTTTCCCTCGACCACAGGCGTGCGCAGGGTTCTCCTTCGGGAGGGGGGGGGGGGGGGCGAAGGCAGGCGAAAGTTCATCGCAGCGCCCCCCTCCGTATTAAGTCAATGTGTGGGCCAGTCTTTGCGCCCCCCCCCTCTTAGGTGACTAGGAGGGGCAGCCGCCCCCCTGCACCCCCCCCCCCCCTGCGCATGCCTATGTCCTCGACGCCAGTGTTCATTAAAAGTATCTTGATCCCAATGCGCAGCCGCTCTGTTCGTCTAACTTTTTGTTTTAAAACAAAGGTAAACCTTTCTGTGCCCTGTCGATGCGGCAATTTCTGTGCAGAGTGATCAAGCCTTTAGACAAGGAGTACGAGAATGCTTGGTGAGGGGCATGCGAGCACTGTACATCTTAAAGCCTGTAAGTAAAGTTATGTCCACCTCTGGTCTACACTTGTACGAATACTTAAATGAGTGCTTCCGATGAACTGCACACAATAAAGACAACTGCATGATAAGACCATGATATGCTGAAAGGTATGTGACCACAGAGAATCCTATGGTAGTGCTGCAAATATTTGATAAGAACGCTCAGCTACATTTTTTGAGGATTCTTTATGTCATTCGATCGGCACGTCAACTGCGAAGTGCGGTAGGCACAGCAGCCTATCGATACGTAGCATTTTACTTGCTGCGTTTGAACCATTCTTCTGATCGCGTGTACTCAAACGACAGGAAATACTGTGCTGACATCTCCCGCCCTCCTTGACGTACGCGCAGACATAAATTGAAAAAGTAGGTGGCGATAACAAAAAAGAACGATTGCCTAGTTGGTACAGAATATCTTGAAGTTCAGAGCAAAGAAACCATTAAAGACACCACAAGACGCGAGCATACATTGCTATACTCACGGACAAGTTTTCTTTGCAATGAATTGAAAGCTACAGGGGCGTAGCTTCTGCACGTGTACTCCTACACGAAGTAGTCCGGTATGACGCGCGTTTCGCACCGCTGTGCAAAGTGATGGCTATGTGCAATGAGTGTTGCATCTCGATGGAAACGCCGCTTAGCGTTTGAGGTAGACATAAAATGCGCCACTTTCTGACGCCTGCAAAAACGCAAAGTGACAACGTGTAAAGCCAAACAAATGCAAATATCTCGGTGGTGTGAGCTGCTTCCTGTCTGAAAGAGGTGCATGTAGAAAATAAAGGATTATTTTTGATACATCACGCAGAAAATACAGGCACAATTGTGGGACTACATTCACGAGCGGTAGGATACTCCCGATTTGGCTCTGTAGCCTTGGCTTCATTGCCAAGAAAAGTTGTCCGCGACTATAGTAACCCCTGAAGTTTTCCATGCGATGCCTTTCATAGAGAACCTATGACGCTTTCATTGATTCAATCTGTCTATCAGCCGCCTATGCCTGAATACTATCGCGGTCACCTCGTTTACTCTGTACATGCCAAAATTGGCACAGGAGGGTATGAGTGATACGCGGTTGGCGTGGAAGGTATTCATGGTATGCGGGTATGCGAATACAATCATCCCACGGCAATTTTTGCTTCATAAAGAAACCAAAGCTTCTAAGTTGTCTTGTCAGACAGAGAGACAGACGAGCTTTATTGTGTCCTGGGACGAGGGTTCCTAAAAACCCGCGGAGGGCATCGCCCGCGAAGGGGTCGGGAGCCAAAGGTTCCTGATCACTTTCCAGGCTCCCTGGACGCCCCGGAATTGATTCTGTGCACTTGCGATGCATTTCAAGAATTCCATCTTGTTGACGTCATGCTTTCTTGTGCAAACGCGTAAGCGGGAGCCCCGCCACATTAAATGAGAAAAAGTTGCTAGCTGATCGCACGCTGAGCACTTTGGAGAAATGTCCGTACATACGGCCATAGTGGCCGGCGGCGGGAACGACTCCTCCAGGCTAGTTGTCTTGAGACACAAGATATTCTTAATAGGTTTGTGATGCACGTGTGGCTTCATCTTGCGAGATATGATGTCAAAAATTGTATGGGCGACTCACTACCGTTCATCTTACTTGAAACGACTCACTTGAAACGAATACATGGAGAACACGGATCATTACTGCGGGCGCAGGCATATGCAGTTTGTTTTTCTGTGTGAGACATGCTGCTAATTACAAGTTAGCGGGTAAGACAATGAGTAAAATTAGTTGGGTAAAAAACTTGGAACACGCTTGAGCTTCGGCCTTCAAGAGTAGAACGTGATAGCGTAATCGGTCCCCGTTCGCATCGCCTTCTCAGTCGCTAGCCTGGCTTCGCTACTCAATAGACACCTCAAACGTGACGCAAAGGAAAGAACGTCTGTTTGCGTAACATTGGCTGTCTTAAAATACAGTGAAACCTCGGTGATACGAATCTTACAGGACCACCTAAAATATTCGTATCATCCGAAATTCGTATCACCAGAAAGCATGGAAAATTAGCATACGAAAAAAGAAAGCTGGCGTATATTTTTATTTATTGTTTTTCATGGCCGCAACGACGTCAGGAAGGACCCGGAATGATTGTCAGTCAAGTTTTTAGAGGTCGGCAATCATACCAGAACTCGTAAATATACGGCCCGTACGCGCGTATTTAATTAATGAACCAGGTGCGTTGTGACCCGCGACAGCAGTAGCCCCTTCCAAATTTTAGTATAGTTTTTTTGCATGACATTGGAGTACTGCAGCGAAAGTAACAAAAGAAACGCTGTGACACGATGGATCAAGGCCACAAAATTACAGAACCAAGGTCCTGTGTTATGATTTTGTTATCGCAGAGGTGTCGGGGACGTTTTTTTTTTTTTGAGATCTACGGCCCTGCCCGCACAAGTGTGACCTCAACGGTCGCACATGTTGACGTTGTGAGGCCTGACTCCTTCGCCAAGACCGTCCTCGTCTTCTTTGGTTCCTCGTCCACCTTTCATAGGATGTCTGATGCACGAGGCAGGCACGTGTAAACACAGTACAACGACAGCAGCCCGCGTCGACGCGTTAGGAAAAAAAAGCATGGCGCTATAACGTCCTCTGTAATCTAAACGCGAAGGCACACGGAGGCACATGAGAACCTCAAAGATTCGCGCACACAATCTCGAAGGACGTGACGCGTCTCTGAAGGTTTATTCTGACCGCAAGAAAAGTGTTGTTCTTACACCGTGATTCTGACGATTTGGCGGTGAGGAGCGCATGCAAATGTTTTGCGTTCCCGCGCTCGCACCAGCTTGGCGCGTCTTCCACGACAGTGCGGACAGCACCTCTTCGTACCTGGGCGGTAGCGCGTACGTTCGTATCAAACGTCGCTCGGTGAAAATCGGTTCGCAGCAACCGTAGTCCATTACATTGCAGGCCAATGGGCCTTGGCCGGCACCAACCAAAAATTCGTATCACCCCGAAATTCGTATGAGCTGTGATCGTATCACCGAGGTTTCACTGTATTCTAGCATGCCTACTGCAAGTATAGTTTATAAGCGGCCACTACGCCGTGATCCTTCCTTTTCGAATGCGCGAAGTACCCCCCACACGTCCGTAAGGCAACTTGCGCACATGCGCAGCCGGACACATTTTTGATTAATTATGCCTGTGAGTTTTCTAATTGGTAGACCTCTAAACCAACTACTCATTGACCAATTCACATGTTTTGACGCCTGGCGCAATTCTACGGCGTTAAGGAAGCTCCTCGCACTATATGACATTCTTATAGGGTTTTAGGAACTGAGCTCTCCAAGCTTTTCGTTGCGCCGGGTAATCCCAACAGACACTATCATTATTGTGATGATTAGGACGGTTCGAGCACTTCCCCTATTGTGCAGCAGCGCAGGAAACAGACAAGGAGACGTATTTAAACATTTATGTACAAGGTATAAGGATATGAACAGTAAGTGGTGTCGGTGCCGTCGGGACGACCACCCAGCTCACGAGGAGGGAGAGTCCCGTGGTCTCACGGCTTGCGAGCAGCGGTGGCGGCATCTAGGAGATGCCGGGACCAGCGTGACCTCGGACCTTGTCTCCGAACGTCCTGATCACCACCCGAGCGCAGCGGTTCCACGGGCGGGTTTTGGCCAGCACAGCACCGTCTGCGCAGTGCTGGAATGCTGCTCGCCACCCAGCCCCCGAGGAGGAAAAGTATATACCGATTGGCAAGGAACTTGGCTTGTTGGGTAATGAATTGAAAGAGTGGATTGAGGAGCAGCAGAAGAAAGAGCGTGACAGACGTGCTGAGGATAGGGACGCGTCGCGAATAGCGCACGAACAGGAGATTGCTCGTCTGGCGGCGGAACAAAGTCTGCTGGAGGCTAAGTGTCGTCTTGCTGAGCGCACGGCTGGGACGGTTGAAACCGGTGGAGAGCGCGTGGAAGCCAGCAGCGAAGCGTTCAGGAGCCCCCACAAGCTTATTCCTCCCTACAATGAGGGCCGCGACGAACTCGACGCGTACATTCAGCGCTTCGAGCGAGTAGCCACCAGCCAGGGATGGCCAAGCGACAAGTGGGCGCTCTCATTAAGCTTATGCCTCTCAGGAGAAGCTTTGAGTATTGTCGGTCGTATGGCTGCCGAGGATGCAACAGACTACGAGAAGCTGAAGCAAACGTTGCTGCAAAGGTTTCGTTACACCGAAGAAGGATATCGGCAAAAGTTTCGCGAAGCTAAGCCGGAGAATTCCGAGACAGGGCGACAATTTGCTGGTCGGCTGCTCGGTTACTTCGATCATTGGCAGCAGATGGCAAAAACAGATAAAACGTATGACGCATTGAGGGATATCATTGTATCCGAACAGTTTTTGCTGCGATGCGATGAGAAACTCGCCATCTTCTTGAAAGAGCGAGGATGCCGAACGCTCGATCAGCTAGCCGAAACGGCTGACCATTATTTGGAAGCGCAAGGCCTCACAAATATCGCGAAAGCGAAACAGGAAAGACCACGTGAAAAAGCAGACTTGCCAAGCAAGAGCCGAGGAAAAGAGGCCGGAAATGCAAAAGTGCAATGCTTTTTATGTGGCAAGCAAGGTCATCGCGCTGCAGACTGTTGGACGCGGTCAAAAGGCCCGAAGCCCTCGTCTTGCTGGAAGTGCAGGAAACACGGCCACCAAGCTGACGAGTGTCCGAATGTAAAGAGCTGCAACAAGGAAGCGTCAAGTGCTGTTGCCGACTATGACCGTGCGCCTGTTGCCCGAAACAAGGAGAACTTGGATTCTACCCCTTCATCAGCAGAGGAAAGTACATCATCGGCAAAAGAAGATATTTGTCTTGGTCTGCTAAGACAAGAGATGCCAACGGCAACCGGATATCTCGATGGACAGCCTGTGACGGTGCTAAGAGACTCGGGCTGCAATACCGTGGTGGTCAAGCGTTCGCTGGTACCGGAAAAGAATTTCACCGGCATCACACGTACTGTACACCTTCTCGACGGCTCGTCGAGGCAGCTTCCCGAGGCAAGGGTATACATCGACTCTCCGTTCTTCCGAGGACCGACACTGGCACTCTGCATGGAAAAGCCACTATATGACGTCGTTCTCGGCAACATCGACGGGGTAACCTTCCCTTCTAGTTCTACCACGTCACATCACCTGTCGGATGTCGCAACACTGCATAAGGAGTCAGCACCAGCAGGGGAGCCGGTTCCATATCCAAGCGTGTCACCAGACTCACCGACTCTGAGTGCAGCGACAACACGAGTTACCAGGGACATGAAGTTACCTTTCGCGGCATCGAACGCACTAGATGTGACCCCACAAGTACTTGAAAAGTTGCAGAGAGAAGATCGCACCTTGGAGAGCTGTTTTTCGGCGATCGGGAAGACGATGGCGAAGCTATCAGCAAACATAGAGTATGTTTTGCTTAAGGGAATACTTCACCGACACTACAGATCGCTAACGAGGAAGGAAGTTGACCAACTGGTTGTTCCGCAAAGCCTCCGCCAGTTTGTCCTTAGGATGGCACATGAGGGAGTTATGGCAGGCCACCAAGGTATTAAGCGAACAACTGATAGGATTCTAGAAGAATTCTATTGGCCGGGCGTGCAGGCTGAGGTGACACGATTTGTGCGCTCTTGTGACATCTGCCAGCGCACTGTGCCAAAGCACTTAGTCGGACGTGTTCCCCTTGGAAAAATGCCGGTGATTGACGTGCCCTTCCAACGTGTGGCGATCGACATCATCGGTCCACTATCACCGACATCGGCAAAAGGAAATCGTTTCATTCTAACGATGGTGGACTGCGCAACGCGATATCCTGACGCAGTTGCATTACCAAGCATAGACACGGAGAAGATAGCAGAAGCGTTGGTTGAAATGTTCTCGCGCGTTGGAATACCACGAGAAATCGTGAGCGACCGCGGAAGATCATTTACGTCACGCTTAATGCAGGAAGTTAGCAGACTACTGTCTTTCCGACAGTTGCCAACTACCCCATACCACCCTATGGCAAATGGCCTTGTTGAGCGCTTTAACGGTACGTTAAAGCAAATGATACGGCGCATGTGCCACGAAAGTCCAAAGAACTGGGACAGATACCTGGCACCATTATTATTTGCATTCAGAGAGGTGCCTCAGTCGAGTATCGGCTTTTCGCCTTTCGACCTCCTGTATGGTCGATACATTAGAGGCCCCATGTCCATACTGAAAGAATTATGGACGCGAAAAACCTTGGATGCCCAAATGAAGACTACATACGGCTATGTCATGGAGCTTCGCGATCGTTTGTATGAGACGTGTCAAATTGCGCACGAAGAGCTCCAGAAAGCCAAGCTGATACAAAAGAAATACTACGATCGCAAGGCGAAGCCTCGTCAACTCAGCGTCGGAGACAAGGTATTACTACTACTACCTTCCGACACCAACAAACTAATTCTCACTTGGAAAGGCCCCTTCACTGTACTAGAGAAGCGGAGTGAAATCGACTATGTCGTTGATCTGGGAACCCGAACCAGTTTGTTCCACATCAACCTCCTTAAAAAGTACGAGGAGAGACCACCTTCGACAGACACGGTGGGCCGCGCGGCTGTAACGGTACAAACAGAAGAACCGGAAGAAGAACCGGAACTACCGTTGCTCGCGCTTCAACAGAACGAGACCTACCATGACGTCAAAGTCGCTAACGACTTGGACACGAACCAGAAGGCACAGATCGAGAAGCTTCTATCAGACTACCAAGATATTTTCTCGGACGTTCCGGGAAAGACGAACTTGGTAGAGTGCAAGATCACGACAACATCTACTGTGCCGGTGAACGTACGCCAATACCCGATACCCTTTGCTGTTCAACAGGCGGTAGAGGAAGAAGTGCAGCAGATGCTGGCGCAGGGAATCATCGAACCTTCAGACTCGCCTTACCAGTCACCAATTGTCGTAGTTAAAAAGAAAGACGGCAGCATGCGTCTATGCATTGATTTCCGACAGTTGAACAGAGTCGTCGTGATGGATAATGAGCCTATTCCACGAGTGGACATGATGTTCGCAAACTTAGGAAAGGCTCGCTATTTCTCCAAATTCGATTTTACAAAGGGATACTGGCAGGTCCCAATGCACAAAGACTCGAAACGCATGACGGCCTTCCAGTCAATGTCGGGCCTTTACCAGTTCCGCTTTATGCCTTTTGGCATCAAAACAGCGCCAGCAGTTTTCACTAGACTCATGAGAAAAGTTGTGGCTGGCATTTCGCACGTACATCATTACTTCGATGATGTTCTTATAGCCACAGACACATGGGAGACGCACATTGCCACGCTCGAAAAGTTTTTCCAACAAGTAAGGCGTGGACAGCTCACAATCAAGCCATCCAAGAGTGAAGTTGGCTCAACGATGGTGAAGTTCTTGGGCCACATCGTGGGACACGGGGTCTTGCGGCCGCAGCTTGAAACGCTTGAAAAGATACAAGCTGCAAAAAGACCTCAGACAAAGAAAGAAGTCCGTTCCTTTCTCGGTCTCACGGGGTACTACCGAGACTTCGTACCCAACTATTCCCACGTGTCTCATCCCTTAACAGAGCTCACTCGGAAGCGTGCTCCGAACAAGGTGATATGGGAACAACGTCACCAGGAGGCATTTGACGAGCTTCAACGACTGTTGTCCACTGGTCCAATCTTGAGGTCTCCTGACTTGGAGAAGACATTTGTTCTGCGCACAGACGCATCGTCTACCAGTGTGGGAGCCGTGCTCATGCAGATTTATGACGGTGTTCTCCATCCGGTCGCCTACGCAAGCAGGAAGCTCCTTCCACGGGAGGCACGATACTCAACCGTATAGCGAGAAGGGCTTGCGCTCGTGTGGGCTGTCCAGAAATTCCACATTTATCTCTTCGGTAAACAGTTTGTACTGCAGAGCGATCACCAGCCGCTGGCCTACATCAACTCGGCCAAGCACACAAACAGCCGAATTCTGCGTTGGAGTCTGACACTTATGGAGTACGACTTCACGGTGGAATACATCAAAGGAAGTGACAACGTCGGAGCTGACTACATGAGCCGAGTGTAGACTTGAAACGTCATGCACACGTAGACTTTTATTTTTTGTGAATACTCTGTCAACTCCATGCGGAACGCTTCGTCAACTGCGTATGGAACAATCTGTGAATGCGTGTGAAAAAAAAAACTGTTAACATGCGAACACTTTCTGCCTTTCAGGCTGTGAACATTCTCCATCCTCATGCTTAGAAAAGTTGTGGAAGGGAAACAACTTTCTAAAGTGGGGGGTAAAATGTCACGTGAAAATAGCGCCAAAACGTCGGCGCGGACCACCGAGCACGGAGGGAGAAAAAAGAAGAGCGCGGTGGCACGGTGGCTCGAGGCGCGCTCGCAGTGTTCGGGCCAGGGCGTGCAATTCTGAGCTCGGACGAGCGGGACGTTCTGCCGGCCGAGACGCGTGGGCACGGAGGACCACGGAGCCGGGCGAGGTCCAGGGTGGCCAAGGATCCAGGTGCCAGGGGTGGAGTTGCTAACTGCATCGAGGGTCGCCAAGTGGTGCCGAGCCGTACCGAGCGACGCGCCAGACTCAGACGTGGGCCGCGAGCCCATGAGCGGTTCACCCGAGCTGTACCTGGCGGTGCCCTGGCCAAGTCGTGGATCGCCGGTGAATGAGCTGCCGCACCGCAGCTGTGGCGAGCAGCATTCCAGCACGGCGCAGACGGTGCTGTGCTGGCCAGAACGCGCCCGTGGAACCGCTGCGCTCGGGTGGTGACCAGGACGTCGGAGACAAGGTCCGAGGTCACGCTGGTCCCGGCATCTCCTAGACGCCGCCACCGCTGCTCGCAAGCCGTGAGACCACGGGACTCTCCCTCCTCGTGAGCTGGGTGGTCGCACCGACGGCACCGACACCACTGCCTGTTCATATCCTTATATTTTGTACATAAATGTTTAAATACGTCTCCCTGTCTGTTTCCTGCGCTGCTGCACAATAGGGGAGTGCTCGAACCATCCTAATCATCACAATTATCATGAAACGGCACGCCGTCTCTTCGTCCTCTTCTTCCTTTCAGTCCCTTTCTTCATCTTCTGCTTAGCCTCCCAATCACGTGCACCGGTTTCTCCGGCGCACCGTGAATAACTCTGATGGGTGAGAGAAAGAATACGTAGAGAGAGAAAGAAAGAGAAAGAAACAGAGAGCGAGAGACAGAAAGAGAGAAATTCCTGGCTAAAAATTTCTTTGCGAGGAGGGATACGAACCCGCGTACCCACCATACGAAGGCGAGCGTTCTAACCACTCGGCTATCCAGGCACGCTAGCAGAGCATTGCATAGCCTTGCATTGCATAGTATAACACGGTGCGGGGAAACGCCAGTGAGCGTGAAGAGGAAAGAAATGAGGAGGGAGAGAGTAAAGCATAACATAGAAAGAGAGAGGAAGAAAGGGAAGAAAAAACAGAAAGGGAAAGAAATACAGAAAGAGAGAGAATCAAAGAAATAAGCATACCATATGAAGAAAGAGAAAGATAGAAAGAAGAGGGAAAGACAATGACGCACATAGAGAGAGAAAGAAGGAAATAGAACAAACATAGACAAAAAAAAGCATAGAAAATACACAGCAATCAGAGAAAAGGGAAGAAACAGAGGATGAAAAAAAGAGAAAAATAAAGAGAAACAAAGAAAGCCGCCCAGCTCCGGACTTCCTTCACGCTTGTCACCCCTAGTACGAAGCTGTCTTTTTTTTTTTTGTGTCGGAACGCTTTCAAGCTTGGGTACAACCCCTCTGCGGTAGAACACCTGTTTGCCACGCAGAAGCCCTGGGTTCGATTCCCACTCGAACCCAGATTTTATATTTATTTATTTATTTATTTATTTATTTAGCTCTCTATCTGCATCTAGCTAGAATTTTCGCTCACTACCAACGACGCCCACGCCAAAACCACAATTTCTCGAAACGAGGACAACCGCCACAACGCAGCAAATTATCGCATTAACCACTTGGAGGCAACATGTGGGCAGTGAGCTTTCGGTAGAAAATCAAATGTGTTTCGCTCGACATAAGCTATAAGCGTAATCTTGCCACATAACTCATTGCGCCATATTTATCTTGGAATGGTATCAGAACAAAGCTGTCTCATGAGAACTTTATAATATGTTTACTTATTTTTCAGGAAGCTTTCCTCTTCAAGGAAGATGAGTTCTTTTCGCTAATGCAGCATTTCAATGTAAGGAAATGAACTTTTTCTCTAGGTTGATAAGTATTTTACTTTGAAATTGTTTCATTGTTGGGTTTTCAGTATTTCGCACATGAAATTCTACTGTTCGCGACGATGACCGTTACTCGACGCCCCATCAGCTGTGTGGCTGCGTTGAAGTGTTGCTCCTCAGCAAAGAGTATAAGAAAACATGCACAGATATATTACGTCTTTGTCTCAGAATAACGGCGTACAGATTAGCGACACTAGTTAAGCTACATCACCACATTTTAAAGCGCGTTTTGTTTTTCGATTTCTTATTCGATGAAGTTTTCAGAATACACATACACTAAAGAAATTTTCCGCAGCAAGAGTTATGATCTTATTTTATTTATTTCAAAAGTTATAGCCACCTTATGAACAGCTTGTGAACGGTACTGAAACCGAAACTAATGTAGTGCGGTAACAGAAACTGATAGCTTAGCGAAAATCAGCGGCATTTATTGAAAATTTCTTGCTATGTTTTAGTCTGATACCCAAAAAATATTCAAAGAGAATTCGCTTGGTCTTCTTTCCTTAGCGATGCCTTAAACATCCGTATAGGGAGATTATTGCGTTTAAATTCCTGATGAACGCCGTTGCTGAAGTGCGGTGTACTATCCAAAGCATTGACCATGGTCCCTTAGGTGATGGCATGGGGGCAAAGGTGAGGACATTCTCTACTGGACGGCTGTGTATCCTTGTGATCGATTCACAAGGAAAACCTTATTGACGTATAAGGCATGTCAGACAAATGTAGGGAATATCATTCGAAATAGAAGTTCACCCCAACTTTTGTTGAATCTCCGAAGCTCAGTAAAGAAGGTCAGCGTCCAGTAACCGACGCTCTTTTGGTTGTCACTGCGCTTTCTCTGATCACGCTGTTCCCATGCGAATGGAATAGCCTGGACAACACTAGCAACGGGGCGCCAATTTCGCAGGCCACGAGTAATGCATCATGACACTAACGAGCACCGACTGCGAGCGTTTCGGTAGTCTCCGCGTGGCGGAGGCTTTCGCTGCAATATTGTAGAAAACTTTATGGTTGGTGAAATGCGGCGTCCCATGGTGATTCGATTCAATGACGACGCAGCTGCGCGATTCACCTTTCGTGTCAGTGTGTGACGAAGCCTCCTCGCTAGCGTAGGACCACTTCCAAATGAACTAACGGTGTTTCTGCACCGCCTACAGCTCCGAGTGACCTGGAACCGACTACTACGCAGCGCACGCCTTGCCATTTCTTTCCTAAAATGACGACACTTTTAAAGAGTCCATGTCAAGTTAGTGTTTATTATGCACATGTTGAAGCCATCTTTCGCAGGATTCTCCATATGCTGTGTCCAGTTGTATGTTAACTACTACTGATACCACAAATATTCAATCATGTTCATAGACGCTAGTCGCTGGATGGAGATGTGCCACCAGGCGTCCACGTGGGTGCATTCATGACAAGCGGTGCTTTATCTGCCAAACACCAATAGACATTCCGAAAGCTCTCGTATATCAATGTATAATAAACATTCAACTACTTCTGCGAGGACAAGTTTCACTTTCGTGTTATACCGATTCATATGACGCAGGGATCAACCGTGTTCGTTTTTTTTTGTCAATAACAAGTACCATTCTGAGCTTTTTCGCTCCTTTTATTATTTGAATAGCATATATAACCATTCTTCGTAGCGTCAATGTAAAATAAGTTAGAAACTTCTAAATTAAGAAGTTTACAAAACGGTGGTCACATTAAAACAACCATTTGAGATTTGTAGCTTATAGAATATGTCTTCACTAGCTCGGACCTCTTCCTAATGCTTGATGGCCGTATCCGTGTGTTTACGTTTTGAGTTAAAGAGTTTAGCGAGCCGAAACCGCAACACAGTTACGAATCACAGCACAATGGGAAGCTACGGATCAGGTCTGACCAACTGGCGCCTATACGTGCGCGCGCGGTTTACCATTCCGCCCCAACTGAAATCGCCGGGAATCTAAGCAACGCCACACTATTGTCGCTAATCTACTACGAATGGTCGTGCTTTTTTTCATAAATCACTTGGGCATGTTACACCAGCTACCAAGCTTTGAAGTAAACATACCCCAAAATCCAGTAACGCTTTGATTCCTTACACTCTATCACTTCAATAGGGTAAATATGCGAACCCTCGCTGCCGTGAAAAGTCTAGAAAATACCGCATTACGTCGACAAGATATGTACGCTGCCTTTGGTACGCGCAAGAAAAGTTCCAGCGCAGTCTAAATAACTCTTACAAATTGCTTGACAGGGACGCATGTGGAACAATCCGAAGAATCATGCCACTTGTAGGTAAAAAACATTAGGAATTTGACACGCTGTCTTAGCACAGCGCCACCTCATTTGTACATGACATGCAAGACGATTTCCATTTAGGGATCCTTCCATTAGACTACCTTTGCTGCGTTCGTAGTTGGGACGGGCACGTTACTGTCTGATATTATTATATTTGTTCGAAATCGTCATAAAGCCCGACTATAAAGCACTAGTCATGCAATGAAAAGGCTGTTTATATGATAGGCAACACGTGTAGCGCCTTTCCGTTACTGTTGTGGGTGCCGTTTCATGTCAGTTACAACGCCCAAAACCGGGGTATTAATATCGGTACCTGTGAGCCTAAAGGAACACCGCCACTGCTCTTCAGCGTCCAGTACAGGTATTGTCTATCTATCAGTAAACTAAGCTAAGCTATACCTGATTCAGTTCAATATTGTCTGTCTGTTTAGTCTATATATTATAACGTCTCGATTGCCATTTTTTCATTAAGAAAGGTCAGCGATAAGAACTACACTGCTACATTCATATAGCGGAACAAGCTTTGAAAGACCGAACTTCTTGGGTCTTCCTACAAAAGCAGTTTGACTCGCTGACTTCTCGTGAACTAGAAATCCACAAGAGATACTTGTCTCCCACCAACGCTAACTAGATTTTGTAGAGGAGTGCATTGTCCGTGAAATCGCATAGCAATAACGTCACAACGTAAGTACGCAAGCACCATTTGCCGTCTTGGCCTTGCGTCGCGCGCGGGGCCATTCGGATTTCTCCGATTTTTGTTACGCATGGACTAGCTGTTTCAGACATTGTGTTATACTGCACTCACCAGCTATTACCACATATGCTGCATAGGTCATATTTCAATTTTACCAAATTTGACACAACACATTTTAAATCCTGTTCAGTTTTAAAAATAAGACAGCAACGTTAGTTTATTGGACTGTCATCTTTTTCAGCGTCATCATCTCTTACCATCTTCCTGCTGTTGTCCTCGACATATTCACGTCTCCCCTTCATAAGCCTGTCAACACCTTGAGAAAACTGAAACATCCATAGATATCCACCTACATACCTGAAATTCTGCACACAAGACTCATATATCTCACACTTGATATTTGTCCAATTATACATCTCATGTTCGTAGTTGCCAGTGATACAGCGTAAATTCCTTCAAGTGTTTCTGGGCTGTGCAGCGGCCACTGATTACCGGCGCATAAACGATGGATATGAAGCTTCGGCGACGAAAACATTTGTGCTTTTACATTGACGTATTCAATCTGCTGTGAAGGCAGACCACCCGCAACCGTGCATACCTTGTGCATTCCTCATGTCTGTACCACTTTCGACACCAAACTATATCTCGAAAAAAGTGCACACATCCTTGAAAGATTATTATTTACAAATGTGCGCAACAATGGTCACAACAAGAAATTCACATAAAGTGGGTAGATTGGGCTTATTGGTGACTATCATAAGGGTAATGCGATGTAATAAATACCACAACTCTTCGTTTTTCTCTTTTCTCACTTCACCAGATGTGCCTCAGGGGTGACATGTTGCCTATGGATGTATCAGTGGCCCAGGGTTTAATGAGATACTTCATCAAGAGCGCATCCATGGTCCGCCCAAATTGAGATAACAATGTGATACTGCCAAGAAAGTGTCAATAAATCAATAAAACGTTAACTGTATGGATCATTAGCCTTTTCTTGCTGTCTCATTATTGCCTAGCGTATAATAAAGCACGTAATAAAGCCTATAAGAAGCAATGCTTGAGCACCAAGCGTCGCCTTTGCGTTATTGTCAATGGTATAGGTCAGCCGTTGACAATGATCCCCACATTTTACATCCAACTAATTTAATTGCATCTATCCTAGAACAAATAATTCTTATAGTCTTTTTGATTAGTATATTTCTGATTTGACCTTTTATACCTAAAAAACACAAATTTTAGGGCAAATAATAACAGTGATTTCACGACCTGCAGCGTATTCAATGTACATTTGAATGTTTATGCAGAGCCAAATGGTCAGCTTAAAAAACGGCATCAGCACGCGAAGTATATTCGCTGATTAATCGAAAGCGTTCCCCTCAACTACCAATCTATCCTATTGTAGAATCTCCAATACCATACCTTGAAAGTTACTCCGACGAATCTTCTCAAATTTTGGTTTAATTATTGTCATCACCCACCAACGTAAATGGCTTTGTACTACATGCCAAATCAACTTATTTAGCCTGCAACCAAAAATAAATATCTATCGCATTACTATTTGTACGTTAACAATACTTAATTATTGACACTGCCACAGTACTTATTCTACATGCACAAAATGGAAGACTTTTTATAAAGAAATTACAAAATTTAAGCTTAAGAAAAAAAAGGGTACGATCATGCCTATAAAAATTTATCCGTGGATAGTTGCCGTATGACACTTTACCTAAACGATGCAAACAGTAAAGCAGTGTTATTGCGCACTAAAACAAAACCACCTAGTGTAACGAAGGATAAAATACTATTATCACCATTAGGACAATCTCTCTTACATAAGAGTCCTCGTGTTGGTTTACAAGAATACGTAGTCATTACAGATCAAGTGAATCCAACATTAGGTAAGCTTGGAACGACTGTAAGGGTTTCGCGCCAATTTTAACAGTGCAGCTGTGTAAGCTTGAGGTAGATTCGTTGCCGTGTCGAAAAACTTGGCCGGCATGTGTCGAGCAGCTCCTAGCATATATCATAGCCATGAATAATATAGTTTATCAAGAGGGTGGGAAAGAAAAGTGAGGGTAAAGAGCAGTGATATGAGGATGATGAATAAACAAGAAACAAGGGGAGAGAGCGAAACATGGCATAGCCTTGTGTAGCATAGTTTAGCAAAAGGTATGAGAAAGCAAAGTGAGGGTGAGCAGGAGGAAAAAAAACTTGCAGGACGCTTGAGCTTCGCCTTCAAGAGTAGAACGCGACAGCGTATCGGGCCCCGTGCGCATCGCCTTCTCAAGTGCTAGCCTCGCTTCGATTCTCGGTGCATGCCTCAACCCTACCGTAAGGAAACGAACGACTGTGCGTGTACCATTGGCCTTTTTGAGCTATCCTAGAATGTCTACTGCAAGTACAGTTGCCCACTATGCCATAATTCTTCCTTTTGCGAATCAGCGAAGGGCCGACTGCGCGTTCGTGATGCAACAGACGAACATCCGAGGCTGCTCACATTGTTCATGCTTTAGCTGATGATGTTGAATAAATATGTCTGAGGGCTTTGTAATAGGTGGGCTTTCAAAACACCCACTCGTTGCACATTCACATGTTTTCGCGCGTGGCGCGGTTCTACGCTTCTACCACGCAATATTACATGCGTTAAGGACCCTCCTACCGCTACACGACATTCATATAGTGATTTTATTTTTGTAAAACTGTTTGAAGCAATCGCATAACTCTGTGGTAGAGCACCTGCCTGTCACGCAGACGCCCTGGGTTCGATTCTCGCTCAGACTGAAGTTCCTTATTAGTTGTTTTATTTGCATCTTTCTCGATGTTTCCGTTACCGATAAGAAGAATGATATTTCGCTGACGACCAACGACGCCGACACCGACGCAGACACCGACACCGTAATTTCTGCGAAAAGAGCTTTTTAACGCTATAGCATCAAAAAATTGCACCATTTCCCGCTAAAGGGGACCATGAGGCGATGCGAAGCCGGAGCACTTGCACGATCGCGTTCCGTTGGCGTTCTTTGGGCATGCTACCGACCTCGCGTCGTGGAACGCGAAGAGCAACGCTAAGCGCGTCTTGTCTTCCCTCTAGCCTGGCCGTTAATTCTCACAGGGCGAGCGGGGATCGCGGTCGGCAGGCGTGCGAGACGGGGGCAGCGTAGGAGAGGAGAGAGAGGAGAGGGGACGCGCATGCGCTGGTGCTCATCGCGGTGTTGCGCAGGAGAGAATTTCGGCATGTCTAGCCCGCGTTTCAGAGGAAGAGTGGAAAGGGGAAGTGGAGAGGATAGAGGGGAAAGTTGAGAGGGGGAGAGGGGATGTGGAGAGGGTGATGGGAAAGACGAAGTGGAGAGGGTGGGTGGAGAGGGTATGCGCATGCGCAGTAAGGGTGGTCACACCGCACACCACCAACACCACCACCGGATTGAGCTCCGCCTTAAGATACTTCTCATCTAATAGAAGGCGCGAGGTTACACCATAGCATTGCCTTGCACAGCATAGCACAGCGAGGGGTCCGTGTTCCATGCTACGCTCCGCCTGTCCATGTTCGTCTTACTGTCTCTCTGTACTGTAACTTTGCGCATACAAGTTTTAATTTGAGGTAGCAAAGATATGTCAGGGTGAGGAAGAGGAGCAGGGAATGGAGGAGAAAGGGCACGATAGAAAGAGATAAAGATACAAGAAAAAAGAAAGAACAAGATGATGAAGGAGGAACTTAATCTGCGTTCACCAATTAGTGGGACTTGCTTGCCAGCTCCGCTGTCAAGTCAGATTTCGCTGGCGTGGAACTGCCTTTAGCTTTTTCTTAGTCGTTTTCTTAAAATCAAGCTGTCGATAAAAATATTTTCTCCCGCTTGTCCGAGTGTTTCTTGACACTCGGCACTAACTTCACACCAAGCACCGTAATCTAAAGGAAAATACCTTCACAGCTTCCATCAGGCTGCATGGAAAGTATATCCAACCAACGAAATTCCAGGCTTATATATGATATGTAAGAAATTTCAGCACTCATATTCCCATATGGGATGTAAGAGCACCATGAAATTAGCAGTACATTTTCATGGGGTTATGTGGCCTGACATTCTACAAAGAGAAGGTCCGTGATCTTTGTAGAGTGCCGAGAATTCTCAATATATGGCGTGCAATGATAAAACACGAAAGACCCCTTACTTTTATATTTCAAGCGCTACGTTGAATAGGCTAATTCACTTGCTTTTGTAATAATTTAGTGTCGGAATCGTTCTTTGCATGCCTCACTAGTGTTGATCCGTTAACTAAGAGTAATTATTGTACATTTCGATGTGTGTTCATGTGTATGTGTGAACGTGAACCTCATTTGCATCATTGCTACACGTTACAATGCGGCAGCGCTTTAATCCTCATTGACTATGTTCGCCTTGCGAGACGCCCACTTTTTCCGTCACACCTGCGGTGAACTGGCTTGAGTGACGGCACATGATGACAACTAGTCATCACCACACCGCTTAGTTATCCGCACCCGTTGTTCCCACAGATTGAAGTAGAAAGTTTTTTAGCTGCCCCAACTCCGGAATTTTCCTGCCCATGTTCCTAAAGCAATCTGAATTTTCAAGGGAGCGCGCTACCACTGGGGCTACGTGCAACAGCAATTATCGGCACTATTCGAGGTTTTGCACTCTT